>NC_142793.1:11744100-12044100 GCF_988280905.1 Pimephales promelas
ATAATGTCCTCAGAAGAGTTTGTTTCAGCTCTCTGCCATGAGGATCCCTCAGGATGAATCTGAGGAATTCTGGGAGTGTTTGAATAGTTTTTGCTCTGGTTTGGACCTTAGCACGGTTGTTACAGAAAGACGTGAGTGGGTGAATGACTTCTGAAAATGTAGTTTCTCAATCTGGGTGTTCCTCAGCTCATCCCGGTATACCCACCTCAGAGAGATTCAGCCTCTGTGGTTTAAAACCAGCAACATCTGTGAGATTTTATCACATTAACAGCAGTTTGCAACCAAAAATGCAGCTTCAAATCTATGCACATTCTCATAAAATAGTGTGACGGCTCAATACAGCCTATTTTAAACCTGTGAATTGGTAAGAAGACTCTTAAAGAGAATCTTTTTAATATCGCATAGAGAAAAAAAAGGTTAGTTTTTGCTTACAAAAATCACATTTTTCTCATGTTTTTCACATGTCAAAAGTCATTGATCTCAATAGGACCAAATGATCAGGGTTGCGTTTCCCGAAAGCATCGTTAGCCAACTATGGTCGGAATTTCCATTGAACTCTATTGGTAACGATGGAACTTGCGACCATAGTTGGCTAACGATGCTTTCGGGAAACGCACCCCTGAGCGTTTTTAATTTTTTCCGATACTTTTACTCTATGTGAATGATTTTTTTATTTGTGACTATTTTTTGAGACAGCGTTCTTTTGCTAACTGAAACAAAACCCCAAAATATACATATAAATATTATATAAATTATTATATAAATATAAAAATTTTATATATTTGTATTATTATATAAATATATAAATTAATTCAACATTTTAAAAATGTTAATGAAAATGATAAATATTGCCTTGGAAACTAACTGAAATTAAGTTGAAATACTAAAAAAAATTAAATTAAAAGCTAAATAGAATACTGTATATACATTTATTGTCTGCATTGTAATATATTTTGTACAAACTTTTTTCTGTGCTTTATTAAAAATAAAATTGTCCTCCAAAGGGGGTTGGGTAGTGGTGGGCAAAAAAAAAAAAAAAGCTAAATAGAAGGATAAAAATGCTAATTCAACATATTAATAAATATAATAATAACAAATAAATTAATTAATATACTAAAATTGTTACACTTTTGAGACAAAGTTAATACTTCAATGTGCTGAGCTTTGAAAAAGCAATAAAATTGTCCCTGTAGCTCAACTAATTGCTCGCAACGCCACCACAATGGGTTTGATCCCAAGGGAACACACGTATAATACATTCCTCAAAGCATCTGCCAAATGCATAAATGTCAAATTTGTCTCTGTCACACCCAGAGTTTTGTTCAAGACTGCCTGATGTTTCTTTCCAAACCGTTCTGAGACCTTCCTGTCTTACATTGAAGCAAACCCCTGAAGTGAACATGCCAAACACAAAGCCCTCAGTTAACTTTAACAATCATGTGACCCACTTTAACCACCTCGTCCATCGTGATAAATGTGAATAATCAGCCCTCTCGCATGATTCTAGTCTATGATAACATCTCCTCGAGAGCTGAATCTAGCCTCTCTATCCTCTCCGAGATGTTCTGACGTGAACGCCTGCAGGTGAGATGACAAGCCGATATGTAATGTATGAAATGTAATATTACCAAGAGCTTTCAGAAGTTCATCGAAATTCTCACTGCTCTTCATTTTCCAGGTGCCGGCGAAGTTGGGAGGCATTTTGAGCTTCAGATTGTCCTGCTCTGTCTTCTCCTCTGGTCCCTCGCTACACTTACTCTCCTTTTCTACTCTCTTTGTGATCGTCCGTTGCCTTTCTGTCTTATGTTCTCACTCACCCTGTCCCTCCCCTCTCGCCTCAACTGTCTCTCTCTCTCTCTCTCTCTCTCTCTCTCTCCCTCTCCCGCCCACTGGCAGAGCTGCTGTCTCACCGTTCAGACTGCAAGCAACCTGTTCCAGCATCGGCCACAAAACCATCCACTAATGTCTCCCTCTCATCCCTCAGCCGTAAATCACTCCGTGTTGTGGGTGTGTCGTCAGTTCGGTACGGGATGCATCACTGTATTCCCGTCCCGATGTGTCCAGTGATCCGTGACACACTCAAGCTGTGATTTTTAACACTTGTGTTTGTGTAGAAGCGCCTCCACACAGGTGACAGGTTTCACTCGGAAAAATCACATGGTTGTCCCACTGCAATGAACTTCAGATTTGTATCAGTCCGTCTGCATGAGCCAGTTGATATTATGCCAGAGTTTGACTTTGTGAGTATTTTTGTCTTTTCCCAGTTTAAATACCTTAAAACAAATGACATTTTCTTATGTAGATTTTTTTTTTAGATATGTATCTTTAATATTAAAGCGATAGTTTACTATGAAATTAATTTTTGATATGGTTTAGCTCACCTCAAGTGCATCCAAGATGTAGGTGTCTTTGTTTCCACAGTATTTTCAATTTTGACATTTTTAGGTCAAACCGTTCTTGTCTGTCAGTCATATAATGCAGGTCTATGGTCACCACCTCAAAGAGCATGCACAGAGGAGTCCAAATTAAACATGATTTAATGACTCGTAAATGTAAGAACACATTGATGGCCTAAGACACAAAACGAGCGGTTTGTGTGAGAAAACGAGCAGTATTTATATCGTTTTTATCCCGTTACCACAGCCACGTCCAACTGATCTGACTGCGCAGGCGCTTTGTGGCTGGTATAACGAGGTAAAAACGTAAAAATATAAATACTGTTCGTTTTCTCACACAAACCGCTCGTTTCGTGTCTTAGGCCATCAATGTGTACTAAAATTTACGAGTCATTAAATCATGTTTAATTTGGACTTCTCTGTGCATGCTCTTTGAGGTGGTGACCATAGACCTCCATTATATGACCGATAGACAAGAACGGTTTGACCTAAAACAAATAAAAAAATTATCAAAATTGAAAATATTGCGGAAACAAAGACACCTACTAAAACAGCTAAAACATATAAAAAATTTTCAAAGTGAACTATCCCTTTAAGGGATATTAAGGATACAAAATAAGGTGTATTCTGTCGTACAGCAGTTGTAGATTTATTCACTTGATTTATACAAAAAAAGTGGAACATTCTGCCAGGGCAATGAATTTAAAGTTGGCATGAAGTGGAAATTCGAGCTATTTTTCGAAATGTATCTTATTGATCGTATTCATCCATGCATTCTTCCTTTTTTGAGCTCGTTAAAAACAACTAAAAAACGATTTCTCTGGTGACGAATGCTGGATTTCTCCAATCATTTAGTCCACCTAAACGCTGACCCTTTCTTACACACTACTTTAACTTGCCAGCAAGGTATTTTACTGGGATGCCCTATTTAAAAATTAAAAATCCCCTTTTTATAAATTTTAGATTAGAAAAAATATATTATTAGGGGTATCATGGGTATCATCTACATCAGATAAACTTTACCACACTCATAAAATAAAATGGTATAGTTATAAATTTGTAATTGCATTTTTTGTGTGTCACAAAATATTAATTTGAGTTTTAATTGTTTTATCATATAATAACAATGGAGTAATAGTAGAAGAATTTAACTAAAATGTTTTAGGGTTGAAGTCATCCCTAATATTTTAGAAATGATGCCCTCTAAAGCAGAACTACAACACGCAACTCAAATGTCAGTCAATATTTAAAGGGTTTATTTTGTGATTAACGACCGGCTAACTTCACATTATCTTATGTAGCTACTCAACAAATTTAAAAAAGTTTGATGTTTGAGTTTAAATAATTTTATATTTTAGTAGCATATTACTACTCTAAGACAAATATATTACAAACATGTATTACAATGTACAAAACAATAACATTTGCTATAGGAGAAACATGAAACTAGCACTGCGGTCATTATGCTAAAATATTTTGGTTGACCAATCAGAATCAAGTATTTCAGAAAGCATTTGACAGCAACATTAGACCAATTCCTGGATGCCATGCATCTCATTATGTCTGCCGGACTAAAGCACAGCTATGACAAAATACTTTCTGTACAAGGTCTTAATTAGGTTTGGTCACAAGCTTTGTGCTTTGTCCAGCATGAAGGTCTTTATATTTCAATTCTACCGTTCCCTGCCCTCAAAAGTCCTTGAACGAAAACTCGGTTCCCACATATAAACACTCCAGTGGCTGTGAAAAGGCTTCCTCACTCTGGTGAAGTTTATTTCAGTGTATTAAGCCATGAGAAACCAGGAGCAGTCATTTTTCAGCTTCAGTCTGAGAAGCTTCGAGAGCTCGTTCTGACGCCGCACGCTGAGCTTTTCTTCTCCAAGATGGACACAAATGAACTCCACAACCTCTTAAACGCTAACTGCTTTCCAGAAGGCACATTAAATGCTTAGTACAATGCATCTCGAGACCAACAGCTTCTTCGTCTCGTGTCATCTTGAGAAACAGAACAAGCTGTTCTGCTGAGAAAATGCTCTGGTTTGAGCAAACACAAAAACATGATGAAATTAAGCACTAATTACAGCTAAACACTGATGATAATTTCACTTGACTGTATTTATGGAGCTAGAGCACACAAAAAATGAGCTAAAAGCAACAGACCCACATTAACCACCATACAAATGGAAAACAGATCATTGAGTTTGAGGATTTAATGGAGCTCTAAAGTAAAAGTGAATTTTATTTTGACTAAAATGTTGTGGTTGAGGTCAAGTATGCCTAATATTTTTGAAATTATGGTGGGTTTTGATGCCCTCCAACTTTAGCTCACGTATTACACAGCTACTCAACAAAATGAAAAAAAAAAAAGTTAGGAAATGAAATATTGATTTAAATTACTTAAATATTATATGAAAAACTCCACTAAGACAAATAGTCCATTAAAATGTACAATCTCCCCTGCAACAAGACAAACACCGATATTGCAGTAATACTGAATTCCTCTGAGGAATGAGTATTGAACAGAAATTAAATATTATATTCATCAAAATAAACAGAAAATAGTACAAACTTTGCTAAAACGATTGTTTTAAACTTAGACATTTTTATATCAATGTACTTGCCCCGGCTTTCCACCTCATGTACGTTAATAAAATTACTATGATTATTAATAAAATTAAAATGATTTATTTTTTACTCAAACTCTGTTTCTCCACACTGTAAAAACCAATTAGTTAGGTTTACTTGATTTTATTATGCAAACTCATCGTCTTAATTTCATTAGGTAAGCCTAACTTAATTGCATCAAGTTATTCTTACTTAATCACTTAAAGTTTTACTAACTTAACTTAATTCGATCTGTGATCTGAGGAAGTGTACTCCCACTATTACTTTTGGCTTTATTTTACCATTACAATTATGGGGTTAAACCAGTCAAGTAATGTTTACAAGGTTTTTCTGAGTAAGTAAGTTCAACTAATTATTGGACATTAAGTAAGTTAAAAAAAATCTTAGTAAGAACAATGTTAGATTTTACAGTGAAACATATATTTTGGGAAGAGTGTAAAGCACATGTTTCTTATCCCTGCTGGCCGTTGTACAGAAGTACCTTGGGCAACTATCTATACACCATGGTATATCAATATGGTAATCAAACAGTAACATGATATAGTACCGTCTGATTCTATCACTGTGTGTTGTGGTACAGTACTCTTTTGTAAGGGGGGCCAGGGTAGTTCTTGTCATGCTGGAATGTGACAATATACAATCAGCCTCTCTCATAGCCATTCAAATCAGTCATAAATAATTCTAAACATCATGGGAATGTTACGGAAAGTCTTTTTTTTTGTTGTTGCAAGTGCTGCAGTCTTGTATAAGCAGTTAGGACGGAGCCATAAAATAAGACCATATTTCATTCATCAAAGCCATAAAGCAGCACATTCTTCCTCTCTCTCTCTCTCTCTCTCGCTTGCGATGCAGTCAGATCTAGGTCAGTCGATGCTGAATTCCCTCTGTGAGGCACATTGCATCTCAAAGGGCATCAGCTGAGAAACTCTCACTGCTCCAGACATAAAAGGGCTAAAATCCCGCACAACATATGGACTTCCTTCTGTCTAACTCTCCGACACAGAGGAGAGCTCTTCGATTCGACTGCTCTGTAATCACGTTACGCTGCGGAGGGAGAAGTCTCGTCTGAGTTAGTCTGTGTTTAAATGTCTTCTGCTTTTCTTTTGTGACTCACTTTTAGTGCCTCGAGACAGTAGCAGCAGAACAAATGGCTTTTGAGTTGACATGAAAACAGAACAAATATACATTTTAAAATATCCTGTCATCAGAAACCGAATACAAAACCATAAAAGAGGTCAGTCCGACAGAGATTGCCTATGTACAGTTTTAGTTCTTAGCCATGCAAATAAAATAATTGTTATACATGTTTTTATAT
This sequence comes from Pimephales promelas, assembly GCF_988280905.1. Lineage (NCBI taxonomy): Eukaryota > Metazoa > Chordata > Actinopteri > Cypriniformes > Leuciscidae > Pimephales > Pimephales promelas. The sequence continues at coordinate 11,750,437 of NC_142793.1, forward strand.
TCAGAATTAAAATTATTATAAATACTAAATAGATTTATTGTCTTACTTATCATTCGTTTTATTATTTATTTGATATTAGACATTTTTTTTACAATCCCTACCTGTTGTATGGATGCTTTGTGTATTTGTATTTTATTTGTTTGTTTATTTATTTTAAATTAATTAATTTTTATTATTAAAGCGATTTTATAATTATTTTTTATTATTGAAATGTATTATTAAATTTTTTATTAATAATTTAATTATTTTTTGTTATTAAAATGAATTTAATTTATTATTTTATTATTATTATTATATATATATATATATATAGACCATTTCACAAGATGTAAACAACACTGGTCCAGAAGCACTTCCTGTTTCAGTTTTTTAACACTACATAAAAGCTGGGATAAAATACAACCAACAGAACATTTAAAACTGAATCAAAAAGTTAAACAAACATCTTTAAGATATTTTTCTTTACATGTAAAATAAAGAAAACAGTTACAAACTGAAACAGGAAGTGTTTCTGGACCATTGTTGTTTACATCTTGTGAAATGGTCTCATATATATATATATATATTTCTTTATTTTTTTCTCATTTTGTTGTAAATAATAATAAAAAAAGCCTAACAATGTCACTGCTAAATACCTGTAAATATTTTGCTATTCCGCCATGTTTTTCAGTGATACACCTCATAGACAGTAAAAGAAATGACCAACTCGTATAGATCGGGGTTTACAGAAAATCCCGAGCATCCCATTGGTATTAAACCATGGTATTTACGACTTTGTGGTGGCGGTCAAGTACGATATTTCAAATTTCCGACATGACTTGAACCAGAGAGGGCGCAGTCAGGCGTCTGTTCCCATGGTGCTTTGCGCGCAGGTGTCATGGCGGCTCTCTAGTCAGGATCAGTGCGGGCGTTTATTATTGTTAACGAAGCGCTTTAATTCTTCTTCTGATGTATGTAACAAATCTAAGGGATTATCTGACTTTATCGCAGACGCACTAATACCTCTTCAGGATACGTCGAACGCTTACAGAAGCAGTTTATTTACTCAAAAGCTAAGATACGCTAGCATCTGTGTATGAAGTGAGTTTGTAAACTCGGAATAACTCATAAAACGGATCACACACGCGCTTATAAACTCATAGGAGCTCTTTTCCACCACTAATAGATTTCGAAACAAAGACTATGAGCACACAGGTGAATATTTACACACGTTTTATCAGTATTTATAGTATGATAATAAAAATATTGATTGTATGTGATGTAAATATGTGAAATGTTCTGTTTTTAGTACAGTATACTATTCAAGCAGGAGCATGGTGAGTCCACACACACACACACACACATGTTCTGAGTTACAGCTCGAATCTAGTGAGCCAGAATATTTGGGCATAATACACACCGTGTTCTTGCCCCTGCAGCTCATGAAGATGCCATCTGGACAGCGGCATGGGGTCGCAGCGAGAAGGACGGGTCAGAAACCATCGTGACCGGATCTTTGGACGACCTGGTAAAAGTGTGGAAATGGTAAATCAATGAACAAAGTGCATCTGAAGTGTCAACATTTTTTATTTATTTTTTCTGAAGATACGACACTTTTTCTGATGGTTCGCAGGTCGGACGAAAAGCTGGAGCTGCAGTGGACGCTGGAAGGTCACCAGCTGGGTGTGGTGTCAGTGGACATCAGTCAGAACGGAGCAATCGCCGCCTCCACCTCTCTTGACGCTCACATTCGACTCTGGGACCTGGAGACTGGTAAACAGATAAAGTCCATGGACGCTGGTCCAGGTGAGCTTCTCGTCACTTCAACAACACAATCCAAACTCTTCCAGTCTCGGCTACATCTACAGTGTTTGAGGGTCAAAATAGTTGTTCCTTATGAAGACCAGGCTGGCATCATGCAAACTGTAAGACCGAAGTGAGACTGGAATTACGGACAACTCGTTTCGGCAGTTCAGATAATAACATTACAATAACTTTATTCACAAACAGCTATATTTAACTCTACCTGAAAGGCAAGACAGGCACCAGAAAGGCACTTAAAAAAAACAAGAAAATAATAAACACAACAATTTTTTTAAACTTTGAAACATAGAAAATACAAAAAACTATAATAGTATAGTAGTATAGTAACACCTGTGTGACAAACTCTTTCTTTCCCGTCTGCAGTTGACGCTTGGGCAGTCGCCTTTTCTCCTGACTCCAAATACATCGCCACTGGCAGCCATCTAGGGAAGGTCAACATCTTCGGCGTGGAAAGCGGGAAAAAGGAGTACTCGCTGGACACCAGAGGGAAATTCATTCTGAGCATCGCCTATGTAAGAATCTTTGAGTGTCTGAAATGGGTAACGATAGTCTGATAGCATTTAAAGTCAATGGCGCTAATGTTTTATTTCTGTGAAAAAAAAAAAAAAATAGAACATTCAGTGCACATTGGTGTTGGGCCACAAACATTATGATCAAAAATACAGTAAAAACTGTGATATTGTGAAATTCTATTACAATTTAAAGTAGCTGTTTTCTATTTGAATATATTTTAAAATGTAATTTATTTCAAAGCAAAAAAGAAAATCTTTTTTCTTCAGAATAATATGCATGCATTGATCAAACATACGAAAGATCATAGACTTTTATGTATAACGATTAATTTCCTGTCTTGTTGAAATTTGAAAAAAATCATAGAAGTAAAATTAAAACAGTCTAAAATCCATGTCGAACATATTGAACGTGCATGTTTTTGCTCTGCTCAGCTCTTAAATATTTTGTTAGCAAGAAAAAGAGTGTAATTGCTATTATTTTCCAGTAATCACTAACCATGAGACAAGTAATGAAAACAATCATGGAAATGTATAGAGGTTATCCGCGTGGCATCACCGTCGGCCTGCAGTTACTCGCAGTGAGTGGCAAAAAGAGTGAGCGGCTGTATTTGTTATTAGCGTGAATGCCGCGAAAATCAAACACAACACATATAAAGTGGGAAAGAGCTTTGCGATTGACTGTGCAACTAGATTTGACAAAAAAATCGGAGGAATATTTTTACAGACTGCTATAGAAAGAGGAGCAAATGGATCGATGCAATTCACAGAAACAACTGGACTCCAGTCAGCGAAAGGTGGATTTGCAGTTAGCATTTTGTGTCAATATGCTGAATTTAGCTGTAAAACCATACTCGTATATTTTAGTATTGTTATATATATTAACAACTCATCAATTAAATATTTATCATTGCATATTCTGCATTATTGGATGTTTTTTAATAAACACGGACCAAAAAAACTTTAAAGTTTTAGGGCTGGACGATATGATGATATATAGGCTATATATATTTAACACTGATATAAGTGATCACCCGGATTTAGACCTACCTATATTGCATTTATATAAAGCGTTCACAGGCAAATTTGCTTTATGTTTAGGTCTATATTGCTTTTATTTCCCCGGTGTCAAAATCAGGCAAACATAAATGTCAGTCAACACGATTCCTGGTCGCATGTCAATATCCGTGGATCACTGGATCTTTAGTAAGTTGTAAGGAACACTATATTTAGTCCAACATTTAGTTTAAATTGATAAAGTTGTTCGTTTTAGTCGCATTTTCGCAGTTTCCCCTATTAAATCCAGTCACGCAGCAGATCTTTTGCCACTCAGTCAGGCTTGTTCTGGCGGGAAAGTGACGTTAAAGATTGTGGGAAACATATAAACAAGGTTTACTTTGGTGTTCTGTTCAAAAAGGAACTAATATCACAAATTACACAGTCCAAATTTCATTTACACTGCACATTAAAGTGAATATTTGAAAAAATGCTGATTTTTCAAAAAAATGTACAGATATTTCCAGGCCCTAATCTCTCTCTCTCTCTCTCTCTAGAGTCCAGACGGAAAGCACTTAGCCAGCGGTGCAATAGACGGAATCATTAATATATTTGATATTGCGACTGGGAAACTCCTGCACACGCTGGAAGGTGAAAATCGTCTCCCACATGATTCAAGCTGTCTTTAGTTTCCTCTATTAAAGCTCTGTCCGTTCTGTCCGTTGGTCTGCTAGATGCATTTAGAGTGATTATGGGTTACGTGAATGCGGTGGAAAAACCTGTTTGCGTCTCTGGCCGTCCCTCAAGGGCCGTAAACTTTGGGCTCCTGTCACTGCGCGACTCCCTTTTTCCTCTTCGTCTTCCTTCGTCACTCCATCGCTCACTCGTCCCTTTCATTTGCTCCAAAAAGTACAACTGGAAATAATGTCGAATGTTAGATGTGCTTCGGTTTTTGGAATAATTGAGACATTTTAATGTTTGTGAAAGAAGTTTTTTTTCTGCTAATACAGTAAAAATATGAAAATATTATTACAATTCAAACTAAAACTTTTTTTTATTTTAAAACGCTTTAAAGCTACACTGTGTAACTCTTTTAGTTTATTCTTAGCTAAAAATGCTTAGTTCTTTCAAAAATATATGTGCTCATTAATGTATATTTACTTCGTTCGAGTAATAAAGTATTCTCGTGAGTGTATAATATGCCATTGAAAATACATACGGGTAAGGGGTTCTAGTGTCGGTCGCCATGTTACCCCGCCATCTTGAAAGTACATTAGCCAAAGAGGGACATACCCGTTAATTCAAGCTTCGCCTTTCGTGTTTACGTTTGAGTTAACACTCATGGACGAGGTCGAACTGGAAGCCATGTTAATCTTGGACTACATTGGCCACCGTAGGAGTTAAAACGAAATCGGAATTGAGAGGAACAGAAACTAATATTCACTGGATGGTCATTTATCTTTTCACCCCTAGATGGGGGTAAAAATCACACAGTGTAGCTTTAAAATGTAATGTGATTACTCCAGTCTTGAGTGTCACATGATCCTTAATTATTTTTAACTTGTGACAAGTAGTGTGATTGTACTGCTTCATTACTAATTATACCACACAGTCTTAAAGGTACAGTAGCCAATAAGTGGGATGAAAATAAGATGTGCTGTTTTTCCCAGGTCACGCGATGCCTATCAGGTCTCTGACCTTTTCTCCAGACTCTCAGCTGCTGGTTACCGCATCAGACGATGGCTACATCAAGATTTATGACGTGTACGTTTGGATTCAAGCTGATTTATGTGTTTCTTTCACCTCCAAGCACCTCTGAGTCTCACATTTTTTGTTTATTTGTGTATCTTACAGGCAACACGCTAACCTTGCAGGGACACTCAGCGGTCACGGGTCCTGGGTGCTGAACGTGGCCTTTTCACCCGACGATACGCACTTTGTGTCCAGGTAAGAGCTGATGCACCTCAAATGAAGGGAAATCAAAATGTAGTTTATGTGTTTCTGAACTCTTATTTGTTGCTTTTTTGTAGTTCGTCTGATAAGAGTGTGAAGGTGTGGGACACAAGCAGCAGATCATGTGTGAACACGTTCTTTGATCATCAGGACCAGGTAAGTGACGTTACACTACCGTTCAGTACGAGAAAACTTTTTTTTTTTTAAAGAAAATAGTACTTTTATTCAACAAGGTGCATACAAAGTAGATCAAAAGTGCAATTTATAAGATAACAGAGTTCTTTTTGAAATAAATACTGTATATTTGAACTTTCTTTTCATCAAAGAATCCTGAAAAAAAACTATCACGGTTTCCACAAAAAATCAATCAGCACTGATAATAAGAAATGTTTTTTGAACAGAAAATCAGCATATTAGAATTATTTTCTGAGGAGGAAGGATGCTGAAAATGTTCAATTATGGTGTGTGTGTGTAGGTTTGGAGTGTGAAATACAACCCCACAGGCTCAAAAATCGTCTCTGCCGGTGATGACCGAGCCATTCACATTTACGACTGTCCGAAGTGAAGCTCTGATAGCCACACCCACTCAAGACCACAACATGCATGCAAATGATTTTTTATTTCATAGTTTCATTGCAATGTCAACATCTATATTTGGTGATACAATTAAATGTTGTTTTTTTTCTAAAAAACTTCTCGCTGTCTCGCTTGTTCAGGATTCACACGTTCATTTTGACAGATGACATTTTTACTAGGTAGTATGGTAATCATTATAGTTTAATATTTTAATTAATGACTTTAAAATCAAATCAAATGTTAAAATTCCCTGTTATTTCCAGCTTTTTACACGACTTTAGTGCAAACATGGCTCTTCTGATCAATTCACGCCCTCTACATGCCACCAAATGTAACTGCACCACCATTAGCAATTAACATACTTTTTTTTACTGTATAGCAGACATGTAAAAATTATTTTCTTAACAATCCAGTGCAGAACTTGACTATTGCTTTAGAGTGTTTGTGAGCTACACTAGCAAAGAAATCCCAAACGGTTCTGTTCTTGTGCGGTTCATTTAATTCACACCTGATTAATTCACACACAGATTCAGTTAGAAACAATCTACTGTGGCATATGAAGCATATTTATAAAACATATCATCTGTGAAAGTTTTGGCCCCAAAACACAGTTCTGAAAGTGAAAGACAGGGTATAATATAGTCCAAATGAGGTTGAATTGTCATACAGTAGAACATGATACTTTCTAAGTTTCTGACTAATGATTTTCACACAATTTGAACCCTGGGTTCAGAAATTAATTTACATGATTTATCCTGTTGCATTTTAACAATCATTGTATAGTGAATGAATGCACACAAAGAGCAGTTTCAAGCCAATAGGATATTATACTATTAGTAAATTTGTATTTGCTTTAAATCTTTGCAGTCATGAATTTCACAATAAATTTGCACTGATATTTCCAAAACCATGAATAACTTACAGCAATCTTTAGTCAAGGCTTGCCTTATTAGATATTCATTGCTTTTCTACAGTCAGAAACTTTCACACGTCTTCGGGCACCGGTTCAGGACTGTAAAAAGGTTCAAATTATGATGTGATTGGCCAACTCAAATTGACAAGGTAACAACACGACCTTTGATTGGTTCTTACTCCGGCTAACATTTTGTGGTTAGCTAGCGAGATTTTATCTACGTTATATATTTTTAATGTGCAATAATTGACGTTGGAAACAAATAGTAATGTGCTAAACAACAATTTATATAGCCAGTTATAAATAAAAAAAAAATTAACCAGTTCCCTGGAGATCTATTAAATCGAAAAATAAAGGAGAAAAGCAGACTTGGCCTCAGCAAAAACGCATTCTGTGTGAACACCGGCACAAACCCAGGGTTTAAAACGTACAGTGTGTGATCTCACAACCTGAAAATCAGAAAATTAAAAATTCCCAATGGTTTCAAATGTTTAAAGTCCATCTATGGGCTGCGTCCCAAAACGTAGGCTGCTGACTTGTTGCCTTATCAGGCAATGATTACAGGCGACGTTTGCGCACAAAGGTTGCCTGATTTCACAAACTTCTAAGGCAGTGTGTAACGGACTAAAAATCTACAGCAAAATAGAGCGAGCTTTGTTGTTAAGCAAATATTTAATACAACAGTAATATCTATCTGTACATGTTGGTCAAAAACGTACATTTACAAACAAACTGACCACCAACCACAACTTTCAGGCACCATATTTATTTTTAGCTCAACTGTCATGGGATGGAAAGCACCGGACTGTGGGATATCAAAGGCAGCGAAGGATACATCTGTACTGCCTTAAAAAATGGATCAGATGAAGGTTTCTCAGGAGACAGGAAGTGAAGCTAACGTTGCTTTTCTTGATGCCTTGGAAATCATCCTCCGAGAGCAGCATTTTTAAGATTTCGGACTCATTCTTATGTGATTACCTCACTTCCCGTCATATGAAGTGAAGGGCACTGCATGAGATTCACCAGAAAGTCTCAAATTCACCATGTCAAAGTATTTTTCACTTCAAAACCTCTGATAAACAAACACATACCAGGCGAAAAAGACAAATAAGGAGCTCTATGACGTCTCGTTACAAAATACTAGTATGGGCCAGAGTTCACGGGAACAGAAGAAAGGTCACAAAATATACAAAATCCACCAGAAAGGAAATCGATTCACATTTGCCTGGTCCTTATAAATGGTGAGAAAATAAAAAAGGCATCTGTTTAAAAGGCTGAGGTATAGCGTCAGTGTTTTCACCAGTGTCTAGTGTCCACCAGTTCAGGACGCAGACTGAGTCTCTTCAGTGTCTCGTAACCGATGACGATCATGACAGACGTGGGCAAGGAGGAAATGATGCGTGCAGAGAGACCCTTCGTGAGACCCCACGCTCCCTCTTCGGCCAGGAGCTGCTTAAACGTCTCGATCACAGACGAACGACCTTCAACCTGCAAACACGCGCGCAGTGTATTATCTCACAAAGCTCAGCTCTGTATTTATCACAATTATTACATGATAATGCATTTTAAAGAGCCACATTTTGAAAGACAAGAACAGATGTTGCATTTTTAAATAGAAGTGTGATATACTATTTGTAGCAAAAACATGTGATATGATCACATTATCAAAATGATTAAGTCCAACCTGAACCTGATGATGATCAACAGTGTCTATCAACTTCATCAGTACACAGAGATAAGTCAGGTTAGTTTATAATAGAGCTCATTAACATATAGAATTCTTAAAGATACCATCTCTTTATTTGTCAAGCACTTTGATCTTTAAAAAAGTTATTTTACATTCCCAAACAGCTTTAGTACATGCTGTATGCAATTTAATATTTGAAAAAGCATAATAGAGGCACTTTAAAGTGACTGATTTGGCTGTGCTTGTACCTGTACTCTGGCTCGGACCACGTCCATGGGGTTGGTCAGGGTGGAGGCTGTCGCGGCAGCCATCGGTCCCGCCACGGCCTGCAGGAGGAGGTGCGGACAGTCGGCAGGGGCCAGTTTAGAGAGCTGCTCTGGAAACACACACAGTGTGTTTAAATGTTAATACTTAAACAACCTACTCGCACCCTCAGATCAGTTGGACGTGGCTGTGATTACAAGAGGTAAAAACGATATAAACACTGTTCGTTTTCTCACACAAACCGCTCGTTTCGTGTCTCAGGCCATTAATGTGTACTTACATTTACGAGTCATTAAATCATGTTTAATGTGGACTTCTCTGTGCATGCTCTTTGAGGTGGTGACCATAGACCTGCATTATATGACACCTATTAAAGACACCTACATCTTGGATGCCCTTGAGGTAAGCTAAAACATACCACAAATTAATTTCAAAGTGAATTTGTACATGTTAATTAATCTGCGTTCTAAACAAATGCGTTGCAGCATTGTAACTTGCTCGCACATCACGGGCACACGGAAACATAAACACTGTTCTGTGATTTATCAATAAAACAGTACTGAAAGGTAACTAAAAGAGGTTCAGGCTTATTTGTTCATTAATGACATAATCGGCGTCGATTCATTTAATTTAATTAATCGCATCCAAGATAAAAGTTTGTGTTTACATAATATATGTGGGCGTATAATTATTTTATATATATAAATACACACACATGCTTGTATATATTTAAGAAATATTTTCATGTTTATACTGTATATAGATTTAATTAATTTTATTAGATTAGATTTTATTAATACATTATATATAAATATAAATATGTTGTACATAAAAAATATTATTTTCTTAAATATACATGCATGTGTGTGTTTTTATATATATATACTAAATAATTATACACAGTGCACCCACATATATTATGTAAACACAAACTTTTATTTTGGATGCGATTAATCATGATTAATCGTTTGACGGCCCTACTTTAATTACATAAATGTGGACTTTAAAGCAGCACTATGTAACTTTTTCAACCTTTATAATATTTTTCCAAAACCCTTGTGATGGTACATAAACTTACAATAGCATGACAGTGTCTGTATCGCTTTTACTGGCACTATGTAACTTCGGGTTTCGGGTAGGAACCCAAGCACAAAAAAAAAACTACAAAATTTGACTGCTTTACGGCACACATCACTTCCCACACTTCCTCAAATTCTAACGTGCGAGGCTAACGAGCGTATTTTTTTTACCTCTGTATGTTGTCATGGCTGAAGCAGCATGTAAAGCCAAGAAGCCAAAGGTTTGGTTGGAAGTCAGTAAAAAAAAAGAGAAAAAGGGAGAGTGACCAAATAAAAGGCAGGACGAGGATCAATATTGGTCCAGCGTTCGCTCGCTGGCGTGAGCTAAAGGAGGAGGAGGGGTGCCCGACCGATGCTGGCCGTCAAAAGCTAAATAAATCAGTGAGCCTATGTCTTAACGGTGTGTATAATTTTGGTAGGGCTACATTCTTGCAAGTAAATAATACATGATTAGGCGGACACGGACAATACTGTTTCCCAACTGTAGGGGGACCCCGAGAGCAAAATTTCAAAAGTTACCTAATGCTGCTTTAAGAAAAACAATTTTGATGCATCACTAAATATTTATTTTCTTTACCTCCATAAAAGTGATAAAAGGGCCACCAGACGGCGCTGTTGGGTATGTAGGTGAGCAGAGACGCCACATATCCGCGATAAAAACCCCGAAATCCATCCGTGTGAAAAATCAGAACCGCAATGTCTCTGGTCTGACCAAATGTGATTTTGTTTTTGGACGTGGTCATCGCCATCTTGGGTTTGAGTTTGAAGCGTGTGAGCTGACACCCCTGCCCCTGCACCATCAGCTGCTGGGACACCACGTCGATGGGCACCGTGATGCTTTGGGCCACCAGTGACGCCGCTCCGCCCGCCACCAGAGACTTAACCGTGTTATCGGACGTGTAACAGGACACATATTTCCTTACCAACTCGTAGGTAGTGATGTAGGCCTGACCTGAGATCAGTGTGAACGAGTTGACCATGAACCCTCGGTAGAGGCCACGCGCCCCCTCTGCCTTCAGAATCTTACAGAAGGCGTCGAAGGTGCCGTTATAGAGCGACTTGCCCTTCTGCACCTGCAGTCTGGTGCGGATCAGGGTGAACGGGTAGACGGCGGCCCGTGTGGTCATGGTCATGAAGACGCCCAGCGAGTAGAACTTCCTCTTGTCCAGATCCTCCCATTCAATGATCTGAATGTTGCGCTTCTGTTGCATCATTGCGGCCGATGACCTCACACACTAAATCACACGCACGCACACTCGCTCCTCTCCCGCATAACCTGAAATGACAAATGTTTTGTCATAGAGCTGAAGGTACAGAGTTCAAATGTCATGTGACAGCTGGGTAATGTTCTTCTGCAGAGATAATGTCTTGACACGTGTAAACAAAACATAGTGTATGATATATAACATCTGAGATGTGAACTATGCATTTTTGCCATCATGGCAATGTATTTTATTTATTTATTTTTCTTGTTATAAGAAGGTTAGGGTTAGTCCACCCCAAAATAAAAAATTCTGTCATTAATTAATCACCATCATGCTGTTCCAAATTAAAATAAGACTTTCATATTTTAAGATATTTTGGATTAAATTAATGTTTATGTGTGAATAATTGATGAAAAATTTATGTTTATATGTGAACAAAAGCCTAAATTCAATCTGTTCATCATATAAAGCGATTGTTTCTCTTCAGAAAAATTGGACTACACCACTCAATTAATATGAATTAGTTTTACGATCTCTTTATGAACTTTTTAAAGCGTCAAAGTGGTAGTTGCGTAGCTGTCAATGGAGGGACAGTCTCAAAAAGCTCTCAGATTTCATTAAAAATATCTTTAATTCTTAAGATGAACGAAAGATTCAATATTTTTGTAGTCCAAATTTAACAATGTGATAGTCAAAGGCAGGTATTCCATGTTTTGTCTTCAACCACTCATACGATCTATCCCAAAAGGACTTAACAATCGTACAATTGTAGAAAGAAAATATATTTTTGACAGAATGTACAGTACTATCCTAATTAGACCTTACTCTTATAAATGCAGTACATGGATAATTGTCATTTATGTCGCCGACCCTCTAGAACTGCACATGCGCATTACACAAGACAATATACCACCTGACACCCCCGGCAAAAAAAAAAAATCTCGCCCGTCAGAATTACATGACACTTCATTTGACCTCCCGGACACACAGTAACTCACTCGGTTAGCTCGCCATATTTGCTGTTTCTCCATCCAGCGGCCTCAAACGGATCTGTGCGGTCCTGTCATGAGATAAATCCGCTAATATTCCTCTAAAAAATGCATTTTCTCTGATCGATCAGCGGCCTGCAGCTCCTGATGAAAAGTCATGTCGATCGAGCCGAGCACTTGCTCCGCCACACTTCCGGCGCATGCTCAAACGTCACTGACAGGACGAGCGACCGCGAGCGACCTCTGCTGCCTGCTGATGGTCATTGACACAGGAAGAAATATAAAATTTAGTATATACACATACTATTCTATATTTTATACTATATTTTATATATACTATACTAATATTATACAAATGAAAAAATAACACGAAAAACAATTTCTTTTTACAATTAACAATCTTCACATTGTCTATTACTGTAAAATTGCTACTTGTCTATTAAAATGATTTTAAGCTATATGTTATATAGTATATATAAAATCATTTCAATAAATCATTATTAATTAATAAAAGTGATGAAGGGTAGTGTTTGTTGATTGGATAGCGATGTGCTAGATGCTTTTAGCTGATTGGACAGTTCTCCAGGGAGGAACTGTTCGCTGGTTGGCTGCTGGTGTGGCTCGAGCGAGTGGAGTCGTGTTAATATCAGAACTCATCATGGCGCTGGGTTCACCTCAGAACGGTAAGTGCGGGTTTTAAATGACAAAAAATAACAATATTTATCTCATTTACGCTCTGACAGAGAAGTATGTAACCGGTTATATGCGAAGTCACAAATGTGTGTCAAAGCAGTCCTCAAATATTCACTTTTAAAAGGATGAAAGAGTCGGTTTTGTCGTTAGCACTGCGGCTAGCGGCGAGAGAGAGCGACTGACGTCCATTCTCGCGTGCGAATACATGATGCAGCTCACGCGATCTAAAACTGATGTGTGTCAACTCAATGAGATGCCGAGCTTGACAGCTTCAGTTTAACACGTCTTTAATGTCCAAAATATTGTCTAGCCAGGCAGCTTAATAGGAACAATGCACAATCTTATAATGCAGGATGCTCGATTATTATGTTGTTTAAAATAACACACATGTACCATGGTACTACCATGCATTTTTTGTTAATTTTGTTAATTCCATAGTGTTCTTACTTTGCTGTGCTATGCCATAGTATTCTAATATAGTAATTATTCAGTACCATTATGTGTATTATATCTGATTTTTGAAGAAGTATTAAGAATTTTATTTTCTAATTGATCTATACCATGGTACTGGCACAGATAACGTTTGTAAGGGAAAAGCACACTTCTTTGTATTTATTTCTTCACAATTATACAATTACGTGGTCTTCTAATAAGGTTGTTCTCTCTGGTGTAAACGGTTCATAAACATTAAACTTTTGGGGGGGAACTTTTTGGAAAAAGGTGATTCTAGACAAATTATTATATTAAATAGTAATAGCTACCCGAAGATTAAGACTCAACTCGTCATTAATCACTCACCCTCATGTCGTTGCAATGCAAACCATTAAGACTTTCATTCATCTTCGAAACAAAAATGAAGATCTTTTTGGTGAGATCTTAGCGCTTTCTGTCCCTCCATTGACAGTCAATGCAACTGTCACTTTCAAGGTCAAGAAATGTAGTAAAGACATCATAAAAAAACAAAAACACGAGGGTGAGTAATTAATGACAGAATTTAAATTTTTGGGTGAACTATCCCTTTAAATGAGCTGGTTTGTTTAAATAGCTTAATGTATTAGTGTCTTAAAATTAACTTAGTCTTGAAAAGCAAGTCACAGCAGGTATACACTTTATGGGAATCATTGTATATGGATGGGACAAGACCCACCCACCTTTTAAGACCAATGATATTGGATAAACTCACTTATATGCCTGTTTCAGAGCACCATCAGTCAAAATCATTCCACTTGAGCAATGGCCTAATAAATGAAACTACATGCATTTCTGCTGAGTCATATTTCTCAACAAGCCGTTTTACCCTTCCAGTGAAATATTGCGTTACAAACATCAATAACAGATTTAAGTTGTCAAATGCTGGCAAATGACCATGGTTTCAGCAGTGGGATAATCCACGGATAGCTGTGCGTTTTAATGTACAACGTGAAGTGGAGTTTAGTTTATTTGTTTAATTGAAAGGCACCAGAGTACATGAAATGCCATTTGTTCCAGTAACATTTTTCTGGTGGAGGACCCAACCACTTTTTTTTTGCTTCCAACATTTGGTTCCCAAGGTCTCCTAAACTGTAAAGCATTGTGTGGATGTTTTAGGAACATTATGATTCTAAACACATTTGGCCTTTTTTTTTTTAGATAAACACTTGTTGTGAATATTGTATTTTTCTAGTTGCTTACACTTCTTCATCATGCTGACGTTACTAAAATAACATCTAGCTCTCCAACAATAAATAAATAAATATACATTTAAATGATGATAGAAGAAGGTATTAGAAAGTGTGTTCTTTCTTCACGTTAGCGCTCTGATCCTGCTGTAATCTGCTTGTCTGTCAGCGAGTGTGTTATTTACTTTTCGCACCCAGTGTCTTTATCTTCCGTGTCGTAAATAAAGATCAGGGTATTTTTATGTTCATGCATATTATGTGGTGGATGCAAGTTTGTGTTCCTTTGCTGCAGTTTTATCTAACCTAATCTAACATGTGCAGCAGACGCAGGGTGTGAGTGATAAGTGTGTGTCTGTGCTTGTTCATCCTCCTCCACACATGCGATCACACTGGGACTGCTGAAATACACTGCTGTGTGTTTTATATCAGGATTTAGTTTTGTTGTCATCTCTTGGTTTAGTGAACCGTCACACACGTTTTATTTCTGCATGGATAGGAATGATGGACATGTTTTTGAAATGTCTTCTGTTCTGACAGTATACAGATCTCACTGCAAACAGTGCTGGTGAAATTCTAACACAACCTGTTTCACTTCTGTGTGTCTATTAGGATCACTCTGTGGAAGTTACTTGTTGTGTGTGTGTGTGTGTGTGTGTGTGTGTGTGTGTGTGTGTGTGTGTGTGTGTGTGTGTGTGTGTGTGTGTGTGAGAGAGATATATTCAACTATTCCAACAGTGTTTTTCAATGCAATCCTGGATCTAAACAAAGTACACCCCAAAACGCACAGTAAATGGCTTTTTTTTATACACCATTTTGATAAAAAAAAATACTAACAGTGCTCTGGATTTGGATGAGAAAAGGATGTCTGTGTCCTTCAAAAATAAACTTTATAGGTGAGCGGTTCTTTAACAAATGTTTCAGAAGACAATCATGACGGAGTAGTATATTCCAAAGCTTGTGTACTGTTCTGCACTAAAAGTAGCACACTCAAAAGTATATACTTTATCTTCACAAAAAAAGTACATTGTTTTAGGGCATAGCCATAAGTAGGTGAAATGTGAATTGTTATATGAGGCCTGCAGGTCTGCTGTAGTCTTGATTCTTTTTGGTTGTTGCAGGACAAGCTCCTTCTCGGTATTTTTCACCAAAATGCTCAATAAAGGGTTGTATTCTCTACAGAACATCCGTTTGGCGATTTGATCGAAACTCTCCGGAGCGAACAGTATGAAGAGCTGAGGTATTTCAACCCACAGAAGCTCAGTGATGATGCCAGATATGGTGAGTTAGGGTCTTTAACTAAATAATTCATGCAAAGAAACAACTGACATCACTTATAAGAAAAATGTAAAGTCTTGCAAAAGCACTAATTGGATCTTTTTCTTGTAGAGAAACTGCCGTTCTGCATGCGGGTTCTCCTGGAGTCCGCCATTCGGAAGTGTGACGGGTTCTACATAAAGACAGAGGATGTCTCTAATATTTTGGACTGGCAGACGCAGCAGAACCAGGCCGAGGTGGTGTTCTCTCCCGCCAGGGTTCTGCTGCAGGATTTTACGTGAGTTATTCATTTAGCTGACGCTTTTATCCAAAGTGACTTACTATTGCTATATATGTCAGAGGTCGCACACCTCTGGAGCAACTAGGGGTTAAGTGCCTTGCTCAGGGACAAATTGGTGTCTCACAGTGGATTCGAACCCGGGTCTCTCACACCAAAGGCATGTGTCTTATCCACTGTGCCATCACCACCCCATTATCATATAGGGATACACGATTTGTGGAAAAGAAATCAAATTGTGATTAAAAAAAATCCAGGTTTAAGAACACGGTGCAGCGCTAAACATACAGCGCATACATTTAATTCAGTCACAGCCTTTACAGTTTGATTATAACACTAAGCCATATTGTTATATTTATAATATCTGCATATTAACTGGGCCTGTTCATAAAGTTGGATGTGTCCTGATGCCTCCATTGTGTTTCTTCACAGGGGAATTCCTGCTATGGTGGATCTGGCAGCCATGAGAGATGCTTTAGCTAAACAAGGGGTTGATCCAAACCTGGTGAACCCCAGATGCCCCACAGACCTCATCGTAGATCATTCGCTGCAGATCGACTACAGCAAATGGTGAGAGTGAACACATGGGCTTGAGAAGGGATTAAAACAGTATTTATGTTTAAAAACCAATAATTACAGCATTAACATAAACAATGATTATGCCCAGACGTCCCAATGTACACAGTAATTAGGGTGGCGATGTATTGTGTAATGTAAACAGTCTCATTTTATGAACTTAACCAGGCAAGAGGCAACAAGTTTTCACTGTCAAGCGTCAAAATCACTAACCACGGTTTACCTCATTTCTCAGTGGCATCCAGAGCCCTTCAATCCCCGTGGATGAGAGTCAAGGTGCCGCTGTCAGATCTCCTGCCGGTCGACCATCTCCGCGAGGGAGTCACTGTACAGGTCAACGCCCGGGTCATCGGGGAGGCTGCAGTAAAGCCTCCTGCTCGGACGCCCCCAGTGGCAGAACCGCAGCAGTGCAGATAGAGAACACACCCCCCCTGTGCCCCTTCCACCTGCAGCCCGTGTCAGAGTACGTCTACACCTCGCACACACACTGTTAGATTTAAGGTTCCATGTGCCTCATTCTAGTCCTTTAGCAATTAGCATTTGAATGAACAATGAACTCAGCGCTGAGAGAGTTTCTCTCAAGTTTATTAGTATCTTTGTCTCAGAAGATATAGCAAGAATATGAAGGGAGCATCATAGAGTTGACCATTTAAAGGTGCATTGTGCAACATTTAATGTTAAAAATAGCTGTTTTTCTAACCCATACATGCTTAAACAATTGCCTGATGGGCTGAATGAGCCCTTCTCTGATCACTGCGATAACCTCTATAATCCTGTACAGTAAAATAAATAAGAGGGATTCGGGACGGAGTTTGTGACGTCAAGCTCACCTGGCTATGTCTGGCAGGTTTGTGTATTCGCCGCCATTCTCCGTATAAACGAAGACAATTCGAGCGACAAAACTTTAGTCAACTTTCCACAAAAGTAGAATATGGATTTAAAGAGACCGGCTTGTAGTTCATTCCAAACCCCAACGCAAACTCCACGTAAGACAAAGAAAATAAAACTTGTGTCTAGTGCCAGGAGTCGGAATAAGATGAGAGTCAATATTGGGAAGCTTTCAACAGATGAAGAGATCTCCGGTCTGCTATGGGGCTCAAACGGGATACAAAGTAATGACTTATATTGTTCATGAACGTGTTTCCATAATAATACAATCATATGTGGATACAGTAAACACATAAAACAGTTCAACATGGAGATAGATGGAAACAAAAACCGAAGTTTTCTACTACCCCGTTTTCACACACACACACACACACACACACACACACACACCACACACATAAGTGTATAATTTACTCAAATGCCTTTCCTTTCATATATTTAAAATGACTTGCAGATTTATAACTTTATTACCTCTGAACACATTATGACTGTAACAAAAAAATTTGTGCTTGTGGTAGGGGTTGAACTGACTAGTCGACCTTAATGCAATGCCGTGACGCTTTAAGCTTGACGTTGACTAGTCGCGTTGATCATGTGACACTATATGATTGCGCTGATTTTTATACTATTTGGCCGCATTCCAGACGACAAGAGTTGAAGAGCCCAGAGGGTCATTGCAGCAAGAAAGCAGTGGTACATTGGTACATAAAGTCTATGGAAATACTATCTTAGCACTATATTGTTGAAAACGAAAGTAAAAGCATGACGAAACACGCAGATCATTTCTGTTGCTTTTCGATGATGTGAACTCCGTTAAATCTGCATATAGTGCGTTGATTGAATATCGGATTTAAATCCGTTTTGCGAAAACACATTTATGTGACCAGGTGTAAATGGAATCCATGAAGTGTCCAGGTGTAAACGGACCCATTATGAGCTGTCAGCTTCTGTATAATTTTCGGTTAATTAATTGCATATCGTGGCATGTTGCAAATCAGTCACATGAATGATGTCAGCGACTAGTCGACGTCGACTCGACTTTGATGTCGTAACAGTCGACTTCAAAAAATCTGAAGTCGTTCAACCCCTAGCGTGTTGTCCATGAGCGTGCACACCTCTGGTTGCAGTTTCGCTTGTTGCCAGAGGGGGCGTAGTTCTGCAAAAACTCAGGAGACTTGCGCAATGCACCTTTAAGATAGTGTATACCTTACATCATTTAGGAATACGATACATTGAATAACAAGTCCATACTAATACACGCTCTCACATGACTCAGTTTGCTTTCACTGATGTGCTGATTTCTGTCTGACGCACACAGGCCTGAAACTATGATCAGGAATCAAGAGATGGAGCTAACCAGAAACAAAGAGAGATTAGAGTTCTTTAAGGTGAGTTTTCAGTGATTTATATCTACACAAAGACAACATTACATGCCATTCGCATTGCTGTTTTCAACATTTAGGGATAATAATAAAAGTTTCATGAGCAGCAAATCAGCATGATTTCTCAAGGATCATGTGATGCTGAAGACTGGAGTAATGATGCTGAAAATTTTGCTTTCCATCACAGTAATAAATTGTTTTGAAATATATTCAAATAGAAAATTGCAATAATTCATAATATTACTGTTTTTGATCAAATAAATGCAGCCTTGGTGAGCATATGAGACATATCCTTTGAACAGTAGTGTAAGTCTTGAGTTTGTGACTGTTCTCTCTCTCTCCAGTGGTGTTCAAAAGCCTTCAAAAACATCAACGTGGTTCCTCCAGACATCAACACAGTGCATCAGGTGAACCTAGAGTACCTGTGTCAGGTGGTACAGGAAAGGGAGGGGTTTATTTATCCAGACAGCGTGGTGGGAACGGACTCCCACACCACGATGATCAACGGCCTCGGGATCCTGGGCTGGGGTGAGCACGATGTCACGAGTTACTGTTATCATTAGTGAAATCTTCTGTTTTGTTTTCCTCACGATGTCGCTCTCTTTCAGGAGTCGGAGGCATTGAATCAGAGGCGGTCATGTTAGGTCAGCCAGTGTCCTTAACTTTGCCACAGGTTGTCGGCTGTAAACTCTTTGGGACCATCAGTCCTCTTGCAACGTCCATTGATATCGTACTGGGCATTACAAAGGTACAGCGAGGTCTACAGTGAGTTTGTATCTGAAGAAATAACATATCATTCACTGTCTGACCTTTGTGTTTCAGCATCTGCGTCATGCGGGAATCGACGGGAAGTTTGTGGAGTTCTTTGGGCCTGGTGTACCGCAGCTCTCGGCTTCTGATCGGACCACTATCGCTAACATGTGCCCGGAGTACAGCGCCACCGTGAGCTTCTTTCCTGTGGATGACATCACCCTGCAGCACTTTAAACACACCAGTATGGACTGCTCTTTGTACTGAAGACTAAAAATACTGAAGTGATATCGAGGGTGTAATTTGACGCACACATGTTTTTCTGATCAGTCTGCAGTGAGGAGAAGCTTGTGGTTTTAGAAGACTACCTAAAGGCTATCAAACTCTTCAGAACCTACGATGAACAATCAGAAGAGCCGCAGTATTCGGAGGTTGGTTCATTTATTTTTTAATTAACATTTCTGTCACTTTTAATCAATTAAATGCATCCTTGCTGATTAAAAGAAATCTTTTGAAAGGTAGTGTAAATCATTGAGGAACCTCATAGGTCAGTTGTTAACAAATGTGTTGTGGTCGGTGTCGTAGGTCATCGAGATGAACCTGAGCTCCATTGTGCCTCATGTCAGCGGACCCAAACGGCCACAGGATAGAGTGGCCGTGACTTGCATGAAGGAAGACTTTATTAACTGCCTGAATGAAAAGGTGAATGCACATATTAGCATACACAAAGTATTTGTCAATTAAGTAATGGTACCAAGTTGCTAGCTGGGTTTGTTTTTGTGCCGTCCATGTATGTGTAGGTGGGTTTTAAGGGCTTCCACATATCCAAAGACAAGCAGGCAGCTCTGGTCCCGTTCCTGCATGAGGGGGCTGAGTACAACCTGGCACACGGATCCGTCGTCATCGCTGCTATCATCAGCTGCACCAATAACTGCAACCCGTCCGTCATGCTGGCCGCAGGTTAGGCGTCAGGACATCTGTAGATCTGGTGTGCGCTGGTTGCGCAGTGTTTAGTGCATCTCACGTGTACGTCTTGTGTTTTGTTCAGGTCTATTAGCGAAGAAAGCCGTCGAGGCTGGTCTAACGGTAAAACCGTACATCAGGACCAGTCTGGTGCCCGGCGGTGGAACCGTCACACATTACCTGAACACCAGCGGAGTCCTGCCCTTCCTCAAGAAACTCGGGTACACACAACATACACGCAATATTAGATGCAGGTACTTTTGCACACCAAGGTTATTATTGGTAATGGAATCTATCACTAAAACGAAAGATGTAGTAAAAAATATATATATATTTATAAATTGTGTATAATTGTAAAATGTATATTTTAAGCATTTCTTTAGTATTTATTGTTTTTATTTTATATTTTTATTTATAAATATTCAATACGTTTTATTTAATGAGCTTTTGTAGGTTTTTTGTGTTCTTCTAATCCTATAATATATATATATATATATATATATATATATATTATATTATGTCATAATCATACTCTGATATATATTATATTATGTCATAATCATACTCTGATATATATATATATATATATATATATATAAAATGTGTATTAAAATATGTATTATTTACGAAATATATCTATATATTATATTATGTAATATTTATCAATTAAACAGAAATAAAAAATATGAAAAATAAATTAAGTGGATTAATTATTTATTAATACAATTTATAAATAAAATAACAATCCATTAACGACAACTATTACTAAAACAAAAAAATACCTCTAACATTTAAAAAATATATTTATAATAAATAAATGAGTAGTATAAAGATTTTAATATCACATTTATTACTATTCAAAATACAAAATAAAAAAAATACAATTTATTAAATGATAAAAATAAAGTGAATAAAAATAAATGATGTGTATTAAAATATGTATTACATTATTTATGAAATATGTCTATATATTATATTATGTAATATTTATCAATTAAACAGAAATAAAAAATATGAAAAATAAATTAAGTGGATTAATTATTTATTAATACAATTTATAAATAAAATAAAAATCATTAACGACAACTATTACTAAAACAAAAAAATACCACTAACATTTAAAAAAAATATATTTATAATAAATAAATGAGTAGAATAAATATTTTAATATCACATTTATTACTATTCAAAATACAAAATAAAAAAAATACAATTTATTAAATGATAAAAATAAAATAGCCTTTATGATAGCCTTGTTTCACATAAACACTAACAATTGTCTAAATAATGCCCTCTGCATGTTTTTCGATCATGGGTTTCAGGTTTGAGGTGGCGGGTTATGGATGTGCAACGTGTGTGGGCAACACGGCACCTTTACCTGAGAATGTGGTAGAGGCCATTAAACAGGTGAGACCGAACTCTCATTTAGTCTCTTTCTATCTGAACATCTGCGTCTTAATCTAAGCTGTTTGCTCGTCTGCAGGGTGATTTGGTGGCGTGTGGCGTTCTGTCTGGGAACAGGCATTTAGAAGGACGCCTGTGTGACTGCGTTCGGGCGAATTATTTGGCCTCACCCCCGCTGGTGGTGGCGTATGCGATCGCAGGCACAGTCAGCATCAACCTGGAGACAGAACCGCTAGGAGTGAACTCAGAGGGGAAGGACGTGTATCTGCGGGATGTCTGGCCATCCAAAGAGGAGGTGAACCACACAGAGGAGAACATCGTCATCGCCTCCATGTTCAAAGAGCTGAAGAACCGGATGGAGGTGTGAGGAGTTTCATAGCACATCACAGTTCTTCAGAAGATATAACAAAAGGATTCATTTGATTCACTGAATATGTTGAATCATTTGAATTGTATCTTAATACCAGCTGATTTTTGTGATTGTCTGCAGAAAGGAAGTACGTTCTGGAACAGTTTGGACTCTGCCGAAACTGCCTTCTTCCCATGGGATCCCAAATCCACCTATATCCGCTGTCCGTCCTTCTTCAGCAAACTGGTGAGTGTCATCCAGTGTTATTTTAGGATTATTTGTATACTATTACTATTAAAGTATTTGTTCATAATTAGAAATTTTAGTTTTAGTAACGTACCTTTTGTCATTTTATTATTTTTTGTTTTTGTGATAATTTAGTTTTCATTTATCTTTTTTTTTCAGTTTAAAGATAAGTTTTAGTACTTGAACTTATTTTAGGTTATTTAAAAGTTTAGGTTTTTCATCATATTTTTGAATAATTTTAGTTAACAACACCACTGGTGTCATTCAGATGCTGCTTTCCCCCAAGCATCACATCACTGTATTTCAACAATAGTTTCTCTTCGTCTCAGACTAAAGAGGTGTGCGCTCCTCAGTCCATTGACAATGCGTACCCGCTCCTCTTTCTGGGGGATAAAGTAACGACCGATCACATTTCCCCAGCGGGAAGCATCGCGAGAGTCAGTGCTGCGGCCAAATACCTGCAGAGCAAACGGTTGGATGGTTTTTCTTTTTATTTCGCTTCATATATTTTTACTTAAAATAATTTTAGACCCTGTGAGTGAGTGTTACTGCAATGAATAGTCAGATTCATTATAGTGCATTGGTTCATTTGAGCAATTCATTTCATTGAGTCAGTGTTCCCAGAACTCCTGCTTACATTACATTTTTGTTGTAAAACTGCTTTTTATTACTAGGTTGATAAATATTATGATATAAAGATGATGAGAAACTAAGTTAATTTCCCTTTATATGTTTGACTCAGTTTGACCCCTCGTGAGTTCAATTCTTATGGCGCACGGAGAGGAAATGATGCTGTGATGACTCGAGGAACATTTGCAAGCATAAAGCTTCAAAACCGTCTCATCGGGAAGGCCGGACCCAAAACACTGCACATTCCATCAGGACAAACGGTTGGTGTCCAGACTGAATCGGTTTGAATATGATTCCTTCTGACTCTGAACACGTGGTTTGATTTATGTTGTCCCATCACAGCTGGATGTGTTTGAAGCTGCTGAACGCTATCAGAGAGATGGAGTTCCCCTCATCATCCTGGCAGGAAAAGAGTACGGCTCCGGCAGCTCACGCGACTGGGCCGCCAAAGGACCTTATTTACTGGTACTGTACCCATAATCCTCTTCCCGATGAGTTACCTTGAAATTCTTCACAATTTCCTGTGATTCGTTCACTGATCTCACTGACTCTCTTGACTGTGTGTGTCTCAGGGGGTGCGTGCAGTGATAGCTGAGAGCTTTGAGAAGATTCATAAGAATCATTTGGTAGGGATGGGAATCGCTCCGCTGCAGTTCCTGCCAGGACAGAATGCCGACTCACTTGAGCTGTGTGGAAAGGAGCGATTCACCATTAACATCCCACAGGAGCTCACGCCTCGACATCAGCTCACTGTACAGGTAGAGTGACTCACAGCAGACAAAACATCATTACTCTTTAGTCTGATTCACAAACAAATGACTCTAATCATCCAATTCTTTGTAGTGAATCAAAAGCAGGCAGCACAACCAGTGTAGTCCGATTCATTAACAAATGACTGTAATTTTTTTTTAGTAAATTAAAAACAGAACAGACAGAACAGGCACTGTAATCAGATTTCCAAACAGATGAATCTTGACTCTTAGTGATGTGGGCCCTTTTGGGCTCGTTTAAGACAAGACGAGCAGCTGCATTCTGGATCATTTGTAGAGGTTTAGTTGCACAGCCAGAAGAGCATTGCAGTAATCAAGCCTAGAAATAACAAGGGCCTGGACAAGAAGCTGTGTCGCCTGCTCGGTTAGGAAAGGCTTGATCTTCCTGATGTTGTGCATTGCAAACCTGCATGATCAAGCTGTCTTTGTAATGTGGTCTGTGAAGGTCAACTGGTCATCAAAGATTACTCCAAGATTTTTGGCCGACCTTGAAGGGGTGATTGGGGAAGAATCTAGCTAGATAGTGAAGTCGTGCTGTAGAGACGGATTGGCAGGGAGGACGAGAAGCTCAGTCTCAGCCAGGTTGAGCTGCAGGCGATGTTCCTTCATCTATGCCGAGATGTCAGCCATACAGCTTGAGATACGTGCAGCTACTGTGGGGATCATCTGGTTGAAATGAGAGGTAGATCTGGGTGTCATCAGCATAGCAATGGTAGGAGAAACCATGTGCCTGTATGATGGGACCCAGTGATGTAGTGTAAATGGAGAAGAGGAGCGGTCCAAGCACTGAACCCTGGGGAACCCCTGTGGTCAGTTGATGTGCTTTGGAAAAACGAAGACCTAAAACGGAGAAGTTTAGAAACGCTGCAGCTCTGTTTCGTGTTTTGAATCTCCGGAGTGTGTTTTAGTGAAGACGGGACAAAACGGAGGACTTTGGAAACGCTGACGCAGAGGCTCACGCTCGGCTCTATGATTGGGTGTCAGGACGTGTCCTTTCCTGATTCGTCACCCACCGTTTACGCCGGCACGCGCATGCCCAGTGTTGGTGAATGGTCACGTGATCCACGTTTTCAGTCGTTTTAATGTGGACGGAGATCAATAGGTAGTCTATTTGTTAGATGCCAGACTGGACCACAGATTATGAGCTGACTTGGGCTGATTGTTGGATACTAGGCTGGTCTGCCGATTGTAACCTGGCATGTGCTGGTTGTTAAATGCCAGACCGGTATATAGACCGTGAGCTGACTTGGGCTGGTTGCTGGATGCCAGACTGGTCCACAGATTGCGAGCTGACTTGGGCTATTTATTGGATGTCAAACTAGTCCACAGATTGTGAGCTGGCTTAGGCTGATTGTTGGATGCCAGACTGATCCACATACTGTGAGCTGGCTTTAGCTGGTCGTTGAATGCCAGACTGGTCCCCAGTTTGCAAGCTAGCTTGGGCTGGTTGTTGGGTGCCAGATTGGTCCGCAAGCTGCGAGCTGACTTAGGCTGGTTATTGGATGCCAGGCTGGTCCACAAACTGTGAGCTGATTTGGGCTGGTTATTGAATACCAGACTGGTCTACAGATTATGAGCTCTGTTTTTAAACGAAAATGCAGTAGTGTGGACGTGGCCTCAGTCTTTGTCAGGTTGAGCATTAGGTTATGTTCCTTCATCCATGCCGATATGTCAGCCATACAGCTTGAGATTCGTTCAGGTACTGTAGGATCATCTGGTTGAAATGAGAGGTAGAGCTGGGTGTCATCAGCATAGCAATGGTAAGAGAAACCATGTGCCTGTATGATGGGACCCAGTGATGTAGTGTAAATGGAGAAGAGGAGCGGTCCAAGCACTGAGCCCTGGGGAACCCCTGTGGTCAGTTGATGTGCTTTGGATACCTCGCCTCTCCATGAGGACCTGCCTGTGAGATAGGACTCACTCAAACCAGAGGAGGAAAGATCCAGAGAGAGCTGGTAGAAGTGTGGGAGATATGGCTTGTAGAAGGTGTGAGGGGATGGGGTCTAGAGGGCAGGTGGTAGGATGACTGGAGAGAAGTTTAGATACTTCTTTATCGGTTAGTGGAGAGAAGGAGGAGAGAAGGAGAGAGGGTTGTGGGAGTGGTTGGTCTAGGTTCCTGTGTGTATGGATTAGAGAACTGACTGCTGATTGTTGTTGTTTTGTTAGTGAAGAAGTTAGCAAAATCATCAGCAGTTAGCGAGGAGGTGGACAGAGGAGAGAGTTGAATGTCTTGAAAAGTGTTCGTGTGTTAGGGGCGGTGTTGATCTTGTTGTGGAAGTATAAAGAGTTTTCAGCGGTGTTAGGCCAAACAAAAGACTGGTCCTTTTAAATGAATCATTCATATAGACTCGCTAAATCTATTAAATGAATAGCTCTAGAGCTGCATCGTTTGGGATGCTTTCTGTTATTAATGCTGTTATTATTAGAATTAATATTTTTGTAGCACACCATGTTAGACGTTTCACATATAATTTATAGCATAAGCTAAGAGAGAATATATTTTATATGTAAGCAAAATATCCATTTAGTCAAATGTAATCAAATTGTACTGAATTGAAATCGTTCCTGCAATTTGCCTTTGAATACATGTATTTTGTCCATGTGGCATCTAATGTAACGTTTTTGTGTGCTTTTGTTTCCAGACGAGCACTGGGAAGACGTTCAGTGTCGTGGCTCTTTTCGAGAACGACATGGACGTGGCATTTTTCCGTCACGGAGGCATCCTGAAGTACGTAGCTCGTTCTCTGCTGCCGGTGGACCTCTGATGAGCACATCGCCACCTAGAGGCCTTCAGGAGGTCTTATGAACTCTGAACGCTGTGCCTCATTTTACAGAATCCTCCCGTCTCGGGGGATGTCATTATTTTGCACTTAAAGCAACAAATGTCCAACGTTTCTCTCCAAATCGTTCTCTCCACACCCAGGCGCGACGAGGTGTGTTTTTGTGTCTTGATGTGGAGCGTAAACTTTGATAGGTTTGATTTGGGCATCTCAGATTGCAGTGCCTGCAACACGTGTCAAGGAACTGTTCTTCTAAACTGACGCAAAGACTGCACGATGACCTCACAGCCAATGGAGGCTTCGCTCTTTTTTTCATGGTGCTGATTTTGACACGCACCCTTTGATGGAGTGAAAGTGTCCACACATTTAAAGCTTTCCAGCCCACTGTTGTTTCTTCATTTCCCAGCTTTGTTTCTGTAATACACATATTTCCGTCACAACAACAAAAAGCACTCTTCGTTTTGATCCGATCCAGTAAAATATAAGTTTATTTATTATGATCGTCCATTTAGTGTCGTCTTTTACTGGGATTGTGACTGTCAGTAATGACTAAAACATGAAAGAAGTTGCTTTTTAATGACATCTGATGGAGCCATAAACATCATAAGATGTATATTAATGTGAGCTCACGTTAGAGAGCGAACGATGATTGGTTTTTGGTTCTGTCACAGTGCTGTTTGGCTTCAGTCCTTGTGTTCTGTATGTATAGACAGTATGCAACTCCTCAGCACAGGAGTGAAGGATGCAGTAAAAAAAAACTTTTCTTGGATGATGCTGTTATTGTAAATAATTTTTAATAAATAATGACATCAGCATGCTGAGATTGTCTTTTCTGCATTTATAATACAATAGGTTGTCACCCTCTAAGACATACGTTTCACTTGATATAGATTTAGGATTTTTTTTTTTATTCTTTGAAATATTTATAATTTGTACATTGATAAAAATGCATGGTAATGTAGCCTCCCTTACGCTGGGGGCGCTGGGGGAATGAGCAAGTCATTTCTGTCAGATGTAGAGCGTAATCTAGCTTCGCCACTCTCATCAGCACAAAGCACCTGGAAACATGCTGTAATATGAAATGTTTCTGTGATTCATTGGCACTTGAACACAAAATAAAATAAAAATATAGTATTTCACTAGTTTAATTTGTTTAAAGCTTCCACATTTCTTCAATGTAAATGACCATTTATAATTTTCAGGAAAATCATTTTTAGATACAATTTAAAATTGTGTGTTTGGTTTACTCTGCTTAGAATATCATTGTTTTATTCAAATAATATATTATGAGGAATATTTAAAAAGTATCTACATGAAAGACATTTGAAAAGTATTTAAAATGATTGCTTGTGTTGGTTACAAGTAAATTTTTAAATGTTATGGAAGCTTTTTTCCGCCACTGAATAAAAAAATAAAATAAGTAATTGTGACTTTTTATCTCACAATTCTGACTTTTTTTCTCACAATTGCGAGTTTATATCTTTCGAGATTTTTCAATTCTTGCGAGATAAAAAGTCAGAATTGCGAGATATAAAGTCAGAATTGGGTGTTATAAAGTCGCACTTCTGAGAAAATAAGACAGAAGTGCGACTTTTTATCTCACAATTCTGACTTTTTTTCTCACAATTGCGAGTTTACATCTCACAATTCTGACTTTATAACACATAATTGTGAGTTTATATGTCGAAATTCTGACATCTTTTCTCAGAATCGTGAGATATAAACTCGCAATTGAGACTTATCAGGCCAATTCTAAGGGGAAAAAAAGACTAACTTTTTCCTCCTCTGAATAGTTTAAATCTCACAATTCTGACTTTATATCTCCCAATTCTGACTTTATACTATGCATTTCTGACTTTATAACACGCAATTGTGAATTTGCGACTTTATATCTCGCAATTCTGACTTATAACTCACAATTTTGACTTTATATCTCGCAATTCTGACTTTATATCTTGCAATTCTGACTTTATATCTCGCAATTGCGACTTTATATCACACAATTCTGACTTTATATCTCCCAATTCTGACTTTCCATCTCGCAATTCTGAGAAATAACGTCAAATTGCGAGAAGTAAACTCGCAATTGTGAGAGAAAAAAAGTCAGAATTGTGAGATAAAAAGTCGCAATTACCTTTTATATTTTTCATTCTATGGCGGAAACAAGCTTCCATAAAATGTTGTTTGGCAACATGAAAATATCCAACTAAACCGCTAACTGAAGGAAGGCAACCAATCAGAGAGCTTCACGTAACACACGTGACCCAGCACGGAAGTGAATCCAGAGTGGACGCGCTTCTCGCTGCAGTGAGAATCTTTAGCGGAGTCGGAGCCGCAACAGTGAACAGGCACCGCGAGCACAGGCATTAGGTATGAAAATAATAATATTTTGCTACATTTTACATCCTATATATGATGCCAATCACAAACTAAAACCTTCTGTGCGTGTGCAAGGCGCTGAGATAATGTGCGGTTAATTAAGCGATGGATACATTTAAGTGAAATGAAAAGTTGCTGCTTCATGCTGTTATGCAGGTGCTAATGCTAAAGCTAAAACATTCATACAGGAGAAACTGAAAGCCGCGTAAAATGTCACATATATGCTTCATAATATCTCATTTATAATCATGTATGATAATAAATTTAATGTATATTGTGAGCTGAGTTTGTGTTTGTGCGGGTTTCTGTTGTTTTCGACTACTTTCTGTTTCATTTTGTTGCACTGTGAATTAAAGTGCTTTAGATTCTGACAGCAGTACAAACAATCAACGAATTATTCTTTTTATTAAATATTATAATTATTAATAATAATGCATTGAAACTCTATATGCAATTGATTACTGATCAATGAACCATGTTCCCCCTTCTGTTTGCAGAGTTTATTTTATTTAAAGGCACTATGGTAAGTGTTGCATTATTAGCCTATCTATTTTTAATGCAGTTTATTGTTTCACAATATGTTAATTTTCAAAAAACACTTCTTTTTGTTTTATTGAACAGTCTCGAAGATATGACTCAAGAACGACCATCTTCTCCCCAGAAGGTGAGAGTCCCCGGCCATATCCACTGTTTTATTATTTCTTCTTCTGTGTGTTATTATTGTACCAGGTGATGTCATGTCACTTGTCACAAATGTGGTCTCAGGGTGTGTGTGTTGTGTTATTGGCAGGCCGCCTGTATCAGGTAGAATATGCCATGGAGGCCATCGGTCACGCTGGCACCTGCCTGGGCATCCTGGCTAATGACGGTGTGTTGCTGGCGGCGGAGAGGAGGAACATCCACAAACTTCTGGATGAGGTTTTCTTCTCTGAGAAGATCTACAAACTAAATGAGTGAGTCGTGTTTTCAGATGAGATTGGATTAGTTCCGGTTAAACATTTATGTGGCCTTAAAATCATTCTCACGATTACTTGAACACAAAAATTAACTTAACAAGCAAGGAGTTGAAAAGCGGATTTTTATTATTTCTGATAATTGTATTAATATTTAAGGTTGCTTGAAATCTCCATGTTATTATCATTTATACAATATTACATTTTTTTTTATATATTTCTATTTAGTTTTAGTTTAGTTGTATTAATTTGAGGACTTTAACTAAAACTTATTTCAGTTAGTTGTTAAGTTTAATCTTATTTTAATTTAAGTTGTGTTCATTTTATTGCTTTTGTCGTTTTTGTTTTAAATATTTCTATTTAGCTTTATTTCTAAGTTGTAATAGTTTTAGTACTTGAACTTAAATTTATTACAGGTATTTTCCAAGGCTAATTTAAGTTTTGTCTTTTTTAAGTATTTCTATTTAGCTTTATATGTACGTTTTAGTCATTTTTTAACTTAAATTAAACTGAAACAAACTTAGCCTTAGTTTTAGTAATTTATGTGCTCATTTTTTTTTTATATTTCTATTTAGCTTTATTTTTAGGTTTTAGTCATTTTAGTACTTAATTAAATTATTCTTATTTCAGGTAGTTATTATGTTGTCTTTTTTATTTATCTAATGACTATTATTTATGTAATTAGTTAAGGTGGTTTTAATTTAGGTTTTATTTAGTCATTTTATTTGCTTACTTATACATATTTATTTTTAGCTTTATAAATTAATTGTTAATTTACGTATTTAAACGTAATTAAGCTGTTGATGCTTATTTTATTTTGCTTTTAAATTGAAGTTTTAAACCAACATTTATATTTTATCTGTATTTTAATTGCTGAAAATGATTTTTGTTAGTGATAGATTACAATAACACCACTGGTGTGTGTTGATTCTGCATCACAGAGACATGGCATGCAGTGTGGCGGGGATTACGTCGGATGCCAACGTCCTC
This sequence comes from Pimephales promelas, assembly GCF_988280905.1. Classification (NCBI taxonomy): domain Eukaryota; kingdom Metazoa; phylum Chordata; class Actinopteri; order Cypriniformes; family Leuciscidae; genus Pimephales; species Pimephales promelas. The sequence continues at coordinate 11,781,374 of NC_142793.1, forward strand.
ACGAACGAGCTGAGGCTCATCGCACAGAGGTGAGTGTGTGAAGCATGATTCTGACTCGTTGTGTAGTTATAAGACAATACATATGAGAATCTCTTACATATGAGATTCATATGGGCTCTATGCACGGCGGTATTTCCGGTGAAGCATTAGGGATGCTCGATAACTTCCGGCGATCGTAGAGTCCAATGCAATACCGAGAATTTATATCGAATTTTATACTCCATGGTTATACTAAAGAAACGTTAGTCACAAAAACAGATAAAACAGACACCCCTCGTTGTGTTTATGCTTGTTTTTAAAATTATATTAAATAAATATAACTATATATAAAATTACATCTAAACGTATGTACGTTTCATTTCAAAGACTGGAGGACAGTAAATTTTGAAGACTCTGCCATAATCCCGTTTTCCTCGGTTTTCCTCCGCTTTAATCTCCACAACCGGAAATGGACAAGCATCCCTGCGTCAAATGCGGAATTTATGCGTGCATATAGCCCATTGTATGTGATCGTGTGTGTTCAGGTACCTCCTGCAGTATCAGGAGCCAATCCCCTGTGAGCAGCTGGTCACTGCCCTGTGTGACATCAAACAGGCCTACACACAGTTTGGAGGTACGACAGCTAAATCAAAACCGTTGTACATTATTAATCGGTTGCCAACGGGATCCTGTTGAAGATTTGGGCTGTGTTTTATCAGGTAAAAGACCCTTCGGTGTGTCTCTGCTGTATATGGGATGGGACAAACACTACGGATTCCAGCTCTATCAGAGTGATCCCAGTGGAAACTATGGAGGCTGGAAAGCCACGTGCATCGGGAACAACAGCGCAGTGAGTGAAACGCACACGTTTTGAACATGTGACACGCTTAAACTGTCCAACTAGTGCTGAAAAGAATCAGTGATTCATTTCATTTGAATCGTTTGGTTTAATGAATCATTTCAAAAATAGTCACTCGGCTGTCGCTGAGTTCTGTTCTCACAAAGTGACAGAAAGGACATTTATTATGTAACAAAAGACTTTCTATTTATCAAATAATGCTAAAACAAAATGGATTAGTTTCCACAAAAATATTGGGCAACAATTTATAATGTGGAAGAAATGAAATATGTTCTATATGTTTGCATTTAATTGTATTTATAGAATATTAGAAATATGATGGTAATTAGATTAACGTAGTGTCTACATGTCAGAAATGTTTCTTGAGCAGCAAATCATCATATTAGATTGGGTCAAATATAATTGAATGCTTCATGAATCAGTTTGATTCTTTAAAAAGAACCAGTTTTGATTAATTTCCTGACAAATCAACTAATAATATCGTGATTCAGCCAGTAGATGGCAACGACACGATGTCCTCCATTCAAGACTTCTGTTTTGTTATCACAAAAGAACATTGACATCAGTTCAGAGGTGTGTGTGTGTGTGTGTGTTGTAGGCTGCTGTGTCGATGCTGAAGCAGGATTATAAAGAGGGAGAGATGACTCTGGCTGCTGCACTCGCTCTCGCCGTCAAAGTACTGAACAAGACCATGGACGTCAGCAAGCTCTCAGCAGAGAAAGGTGTGTGTGTGTGTGTGTGTGTGTGTGTGTTTAGCGAGACGGAGATGGAATAAATGTTTTAGCGTGTGGATTGAGGCGGTCTGGCGGAGAGCAGACTTCTGCATTATGAATGATCATGTAACAATATACAGACCCACAATCCATCTGAGCTCTCAGCTAATGCAGCTGAAATGCAGTAACAAACACTGCTGTCAAAACTGTCATGCAACAACACGCTCTTCTTAACAATAAGATAGTGTGTGACATATGAAGTCGCAATTACCTATTCATTATTTAAAAATTGTTTTAAATGTCTCAAAATTCTTTCTTTTTACTTTGAAGCATAAATGGGCTTACAATAGTAATGTTTATCACCCCCAAAAGCTGTTGCTAATTAAATGACTATTCAGATAATCTATAAAACTCTTAAAGGGTTCCCAAAAATGAAAAATTCTGTCTTAATTGACCCACCCTTGTTCCAAACCTGTATGAACACAAAAGAAGATATTTTGAAGAATGTTGGCAATTAAACAGCTGACGGACTCATTGACTTCCATAGTATGTAAAAAAAGTACTATATGGAAGTCAAGGGGTCCATCAACTTTTTGGCTCCCGACATTCTTTAAAAATCATCCTTTGTGTTCAGCAATAGAAATATTTACACAGGTTTGGAACAAGGGTGGGTCAATTATGCCAGAATTTTTTTTATATTTGGGTGAAACTATCCCTTTAAAGATGATTAAGTTTGATAATTAATCTGCTTTGTGTGTCTTAGTAATGTCAAGTTGTCATAAAGACATCTCAAACAACATCATATTTGTATATAAAATGTCATAACTGAGCGAATGATAATGACACGAAACATGCATAAAACTTCCTTCATATTCATAACATATCATTTATAACATGTCATGTCATGGGTATGAAGGTGTCATGTTAGTCTTATGCACACCCCTTCAAGTAAAGTGTTACCGATGTTGCTTCAGTAGATTTAAAATCTACTTTAATGGAAAAACATCTGATTGTTTTCTGCTGATCTTTGCAGTGGAGATCGCCACACTGACACGAGAGAACGGCAAGACCAGAATCAAAGTCCTGAAGCAGAAGGAAGTGGAAGAACTCATCAAGAAACACGAGGCTGAAGAGGCCAAAGCGGAGAAGGACAAGAAAGACAAAGAACAGAAGGAGAAAGACAAATAAAACACCTGCACTTGTTTTCTATTAAAATTCAAAAGCCCGCCGGGATTCCTAAAGAAATTCATATTGCTCTGTATGTTCATGTCATTTTCTTTATTAAACACAAAATGAAAAGTTGAACTGGGTTGTTTTGTTTCTGATAATCTAATGTGTCTGGTTATGTAATTCTAGAGGTTTCCTCACTTGACGTCCCACAGCTGGTGGTGTATGTAAAAATAGTAGATTAGATGTAAAAGCTTTAATCCGAATATGTATGCCGCTAATGTAAGTGTTGTGTAACCAAGAGTTTTCAGGTTGGTGTGGGCTGAGAGACTATAAGTATTTGCTAAGATAAACTGTACAAAAATGTACTATTGTAAACACAAAATGCCATAGAATCTGTTTACACTTGGTATTAAGATGTTTTGGTCGATCGGATACCAAATGGATGACTCTAAATAAAGGTTTAAACGGGGTTTACAAAAAGATTTGAACTTGTCCAGTTTAGACCACTACCTGAGGTAGTCAAAACACATTCGAGTAGATTGCTTTCGTAGTGTAAACACTCATGTGGTAAAAATGTGTTCAAAAAGCCACAAAAGATACCTACTATTCGGAAAATGAATAATTTTCCGAGTCATTTGGTTCATTCAACGAACGAATTGACTCGGAAAAAGATTCGATCATTTTGATGAACGAGTTCGAACAGGAGAGTCACGAACGTGCATCACAGAACAGAGCAAGGCGAGCATTTGAACTTATAAAACTTAAACTTTGTTTTTGTTTTGTTTTTAAATGAGCGAACGTTTCGCTTGATAAGACCCTTATTCATCGTCTGGAATCGTTTAAAACCCTTTTGAACAGTTTGCAGTTTGTACTGAAAGTGTATTTTGGATCTTGAACAGTTTGGTTCCCTCTGAAGTCCATTATAAAATCCTGGAATGTTTTCATCAAAAACCTTAATTTCTTTTCGACTGAAGAAAGAAAGACATGGACATCTTGGTGACATGGGGGTGAGTAAATTATCAGCAAACGTTTTTTTTGAAAAGTGAACTACTCTTTTTATGCCTAAACATGAAGAGCTGTAACTTAGCCAGGCAGAATTTAAACTTTGACGGCTGGAGACCGTTTGGTTTGATGACGAAAAATGTACCACCAAGCACAATGTTTTCTCACATCATTCTGTTCCTCTGTAATCTCTTGACTGACTCGATGTATTTTGTGGGCTTTCTAAGAAGTGCTGGAATATTAGACACGTGTTGCATAAGCGTTCAAATGGATTACTGTTTCAGAGGTCAGACCTGAACACACAGACAAGCTCGCAGAGTAACCCGGCAACATAGAAATTTTAACGTGTCACACGCTAAAGAATTTCTCGCTACAGAAAATTTAGGTCAATTTAATGGGTGAGATTATTATGATATCATGGTTCAGTTCCTGTCAGTCTTTCTCATCGTTTTTCTGTTTCTGAAGGTCCCTCAGGACTGCTGATGATGTTATGTCTGATGATCAGGAACAAGTGAGGTTGAGAAATTACCAAGCAAAGGTTTGTTATTTTATTACCATTTGATTTGTGTTAGCTTTGAGGTTAACATATTCCTAAACTTTGATATATATACACACACACACTCACCTGAAGGATTATTAGGAACACCACACTAATACTGTGTTTGTCTTCAGAACTGCCTTAGTTCTACGTGGCATTGATTCAACAAGGTGCTGAAAGCATTCTTGAGAAATGTTGGCCCATATTTATAGGATAGCATCTTGCAGTTGATGGAGATTTGTGGGATGCACATCCAGGGCACGAAGCTCCCGTTCCACCACATCCCAAAGATGCTCTATTGGGTTGAGATCTGGTGACTGTGGGGGCCATTTTAGTACAGTGAACTCATTGTCATGTTCAAGAGAGACAGAGCTGACAGAGCTGTCCATTAAAGATGACGTGATAGTACGTCCCAAAGCTTGCCTACTCTTTTGCTACACACTCAAAAGTATGTACTTTTTCCTCACAAAAAGAGTACATACTTTTAGGGCGTAGTATAAGTAAGCGAATTGGGACGCAGCAAAAGTAACTTGCACTGACATTAAAATGTGTCATTGTTTTGTCTCAAGATGCAAGTTGCAGTTAAGCAATTTATTATGGTTATTTCTCATAAAATGCAGTTGCTTCATGAACGTTTTACAATGACTAATTATTTTTTCTTATGCATATTTGATGTGTTGTTTATGCTCTATGTATTTTAATTTTGTCTAGCCACAGAGAATGATGGGAAATGTAGTTTTGTTTTAGAAGCCTGACAACTTATAAACATTCTAAATGACTATTTCTCATCAACTAAATGTACTATCATCATTAACAATTCAATCTTAATTATGAATCTTAATCAGTATTATTGATTGGTTTTTCAGTGACGAACAACTTGCAAGAACCATTTTTCTTAGAAGATCCAAAAGACGGTACGGTAAGCACATTTATTACATTAACAGTTCCCATTGTTTGCTTGGCAAACGTGTACTTGCATTAATCAACATCTATAATTTAATTTTATGTCTCATAAAAAACAACAACAGGTAAGTCATGAAGTTTAAGTTTGTCACATGTTTTATTTGGACATAAGGAAAAAGTTCAAGGTATACAAGTGTAGATGATCAATAAATGATATCTGATTTACTCTAATTTCTACACTACAAAAACAAATCAATCAATATAGACAAAATAAAATCATATAGATAAAAAATAAAATTTAAGTGGATGAACAAAAAAAAAAAAACATTCTCTAAAAGCTTATTGTCACAGCCCATGAGGAAAGGTAAGGTCTATTTACACATGCAAAACCTAAAGGCCACCCTGCTGAGAAGTATACAGAACTGAATTCATTGCACCAGATTTCCACAGAGATGACCAAGAATCAAAGAAACAGAGGCTTCCGCTCCAGGGAATGTTTTTGCATGTTTTACCTGACTAGGCCTGCAATCTAAAAGGTGCTGCTATGGTAGGTTCACCAGTCTTATATGAAGAAAACTTTGAATGGAGACCATTATCTTTGGCAAGTATGTCAAGTTCACTAAACACTGCAAGACATCTTGACGGCTCAGAGTACATCTCCCTGTAATGGATGTGCAATGCACCGTGGGCTGAATTGCTTGTGTTTTCCTAAAGTGCTCGTATAAAGCCCCTGAGGGGCAGAGGGTGGGGTTGCTCTCTTGATCCTGTGGGTTTGGGATGGTGAAGACAAAAGGTGTGTGATAGACTATATGGTAAGACTCATGTAGAAGACCTCTGGTCTATGCATCTCCCTAAATAAAAATGAGGACCTTAAAACTAGAATGATTTCATCACAAACATGCTCATGCGTCTAGAAGTTTTCAGGTCTGGCTTCATTTTAAAAGAAATAAAAGCGACAGACCTGATTGAACAACTTCCACTCTGTGAAAAGCAAACCTCAAAACCAGACTGAGAAAAATGTCATCTAAACCAACCTAAACTCACACTCAAGTGCATCGTTGGGGTCTGGAATATTTTTCGTTCGTAATATCTTTGACGTTCAAAAATAGAGACATTCTGACGCCATAAAAACAAAACGGTAATATGCAATGCTAGCTTTCATAGATGCGTGATCATCAACAGTGAGGGTAATTTAATATGTTTTCCACGTCACTGCAACGTTTCTTGGTTTTATTATTCGAAATGGACTCATCGATGCGTTTTATTTGCGTCAAAGTGAATGTTTAGCATTGTCTGTGCACCTCTCAGGTCAGGTGCCATCTGTGATGTCACAATCTCCATAGAATTTTCCAAGCTAAAAGTCCAACTCTAAGTACGAAGGTGAAAATTCTAAAATTCTAAGTTGTATGGAACGCAGCATAAATCCTAGCGAGTGTTTTAAGATCTAATTGTGCTGTTGAAGTCGAGTCCGAGCTACCGAGAGCTTTTCGGCTTGCTTCCTAGTGAAAGTTACAGTTGTCAAAACTGGAATAAACAAATGAATTCCTGATTTCACCACCATCAGCCACTGGAAACAGTTTACAATCAAATACAAATGCATTCCCTTCTGTAAAAAAAGGATCACTACCATGTCTGCGATCTGTATCTGAATGTTCCATACATAACAGTATAGACAGTTTGATATGCGATGATTAACAGAGAGGATTTCTGCTTTAGCACCAAGCCACCTCCTACTGATGGAACGACCAATCAGAGTCGATTGGTGTGAGTGTTAGATGGCCCAGCTTCGCCCCTTCCCCAGTCCTAAAAGTCACTTTGATGCAGAGGTATAAAGTGGGAACAGAGACGGGGGAGCAAGAGGGGTGGGGGGCATTTTAAGAGTGAGTGAGAGTCACTCTTCATCAGAACTACTGCTGTCTATGGAATAGACCATAAAGAGAAGATCGGGCCGAGCCGGCACCAGCGGGTGACCCGGTTTCACCACTTCAAAACCCATGTAGTGAAAGGTCTTCATGATGGACACTGCACAAGTGGAGACAAAGACAGTTCCTCGTTTACTGAATTATGGTAAGTATTTGATTCATTATCCAGTTAAAACATCAGGTTCTGTTATAATTGACTCATGTTGCATGTTGTTGCAAACCCATATGACTTTCTTTCTTTCTTTTTTGCAGATTGTACACAACTCAGAATTTGAAGCTCCAAAATATGACACTGAAAGTCATATGCATAAGCCATATTTTTGGAGTCCGACAACCTACATGAATCCGGATATTGAAAATGGCATTTTTATTTCAAAACACACTAGCTTTTAGTGTTTTCCAAAAGTTGCTTGTCCACACTGAAAAATCTGAAAATGTTTAAATGCCCTTGCTGCGCATGTGATAAAATGCCATTAAAGGGATAGTTCACTTTGAAATATATTTTTTGGTATGTTTTATCTTACCTCAAGGGCATCCGAGATGTAGGTGTCTTTGTTTCCGCAGTAGTTTCAATTTTGATATTTTTAGGTCAAAACGTTCTTGTCTCTCAGTCATATAATGGAGGTCTATGGTCACCACCTCAAAGAGCATGCACAGAGAAGTCCAAATTAAACATGATTTAATGACTCGTAAATGTAAATACACATTGATGGCCTAAGACACGAAACGAGCGGTTTGTGTGAGAAAACGAACAGTATTTATATAATTTTTACCTCTTGTTACCACAGCCACGTCCAACTGATCTGAGGGCGCGGGCGCTTTGTGGCTATGATTTCAAGACTTAAAAATGAAATAAATAATGTTTGTTTTCTCACACAATACTTTCATTTACGAGTCATTAAATCATGTTTAATTTGGACTTCTCTGTGCATGCTCTTTGAGGTGGTGACCATAGACCTCCATTATATGACTGACAAGAATGGTTTGAACTAAAAATATCAAAATTGAAAATACTGTGGAAACAAAGACACCTACATCTTGGATGCCCTTGAGGTAAGCTAAAACATACCAAAAATTCAATCCAAAGTAAACTATCCTTTTAAAGCTCACTGAGATAAAAAAAAATCTCACTGAGAGATAAGACATCATGCTATTCTTCTGGAATGATCATTTATTAGCAAAATTTCCAACCATTTACTGGTCCCTCAAAATCAGTATTTCATGTATTGTATAAAACACAGGACAGGACATACACAGGACAGCAACTGTGAGTGAATATTGTCATCTTTGCAGCTATGTGATATGAAGATTGTGTGGTGTAAAACATATCTTTAGCAAAACTATGTAAGTGAATAGCAGGCACAACAATACCAATACATCTATAGATATAGAGTATATGGGTACCATATGCATGACTACACACTTCACACTACAACATGAAAACACTGTTTTCAAATGTATTCAAAAAGACAACTTTTACCAGATAAAATTCAATCTCAGTGTGGACGAAAGACCAAAACGAACATTATTATTATTCTTTTTTTTAAAGAAACAGATTTAAAATGTATCCGGATTAATGTGGTTGTGGCCTCAGTTTCCATTATGGGTGAAAACAATCTTTGGTTGAGTTCCACAGAAGAAAGAAAGTCACTCATTCTGGTTCAACAGGAGGGTGAGTAAATGGTGACAACATTTATATCATTATATTTGTTTAAATGTATCTTACATCGATCGTCTCTGTTTTTGTGAAGCCACAGGAACACATAGCTGACTTTCAACTGCTCCTCTGCAAACTCCAGAAGCCTGGTGAAACTGCAGAGTAATGACAGAGAGAGAGAGATGGTGACGCACTGCTGCTTTTACATAATGCAAATCTTATGTAATAATGCAGATGTACTAGCCACTGAACAACTTCAGTCAGAACACACACACTAAGTTAATGCTTTCTGACGGTCCACCACCTGCTCGTTGAAGGTAAAACACTCTGTTCTAATGCCTGCAGTGACCTCAAAGACAGCACATGACTGGACATGACCAGTCCAAATGAAGAATGACTGGAAGAACTTTCATCAAAAACGGCTTCATATTTCACAACCACACGGAAAACCAACTCGAGCTGCTTTTGACTGAAATAAAACCAGCCGTTTGTTCTAATGTGACCTTAAAACGTCAGTTAAAGGCGAACCATGTAGAGACCGACGGACACGCCGTCAGCTTCAATATAGACAGATTATTAACCCGACGTACCCTTCTTTGCTGCCATTGTGGAGAGCTCCAGCGGGGATTTCTAGGTAGAGGGCATCGTCTGAAAGAACCGTGTCCCAGCTGGAGATTCGACGCTCGCTCAACTGGTACTGGAAGTGCAGGACTGGGGGCGCTCCGCTCGCTGATCCCGCCTGAGTCACTGTCAGCTTGTCGTCCTGGAGGACACATATGCATTCCTTTTCTTACAATATTGTTATTAACATTATTGAAAACAGCCCTGAAAGAACCAGTTCTCAGATGCTTCTACGAGAATAAATAACTAAGAGAGATTCATTCTCTTAAACGCGAATCAATCCAGTTACTATCGATCGATTGCACTGCGTTGTTTTCAAACATCTGTATTGCAACGTGTATCCCATTAAAGGGATAGTTCACTTTGAAATGAATTTTTGGTATGTTTTAGCTTGCCTCAAGGAAATCCGAGATGTAGGTGTTTTTGTTTCCGCAGTAGTTTCGATTTTGATATTTTTAGGTCAAACCGTTCTTGTTTTTCAGTCATATAATGGAGGTCTATGGTCACCACCTCAAAGAGCGTGCACAGAAAAGTCCAGATTAAACGTGATTTAATGACTCGTAAATGTAAGTACACATTGATGGCCTAAGACACGAAACGAGCGGTTTGTGTGAGAAAACAAACAGTATTTATATAGTTTTTACCTCTTGCAACCACTGCCCGCGCCCTCAGATCACTTGGACGTGGCTGTGGTTACAAGAGGTAAAAATGATATAAATACTGTTAGTTTTCTCACACAAACCGCTCGTTTCGTGTCTTAGACCATCAATGTGTACTTACATTTACGATTAGTCATTAAATCATGTTTAATTTGGACTTCTCTGTGCATGCTCTTTGAGGTGGTGACCATAGACCTTCATTTTATTACTGACAGACAAGAACGGTTTGACCTAAAAATATCAAAATTGAAAATACAGCGGAAACATAGACACCTACATCTTGGATGCCCTTGAGGTAAGATAAAACATACCAAAAATGAATTTCAAAGTGAACTATCCCTTTAAGATGAAGTTGGAAATACCAAGCAATGTGGGATTCATTTCAGTAATGAACCCGCTGCAATCCTGTCGATTTTCAATCGATTTTTGTCTAGATATCTAAGCTAGAGTAGAACGTTTAAACAAAATCAATTGATATAAATGAGTGAAGAGAAGCCAACAGGGACTTGAACAATAGATCTTTTCACAGGTGCGAGTGATCCTAAACCTCTTAAACTTTTGAGATGATCACATGTCTGCACATACAGTGCTGACATCTATAGTGTCACGCACACGGTCAGGTGTATCCCAAGCTCGATTACCGAGCGCTGACACCGTCCATAAGTAGGCCAGATGGAAACTAGCTGTAAATATTGTACAAAAAAAACAAGCTCTGTAGATCTCTTCACACCCATCTCCTCCCTTGGGCTGGTTGTCTGTGTATGTTATTTGGAAATGTTATGGCTATTGATAAACTAATATATCTGCTGATATTCAGATTATTTGAAATATCCTTATATCCCAAGTTCAGCCTTATAACTAACCTGTGCATCTTAATTGGATTAGCATGCATTAAATTTATTACCATTACAGAGGTATAGTTAGCGATCGCTTTTTAATTTTTGGCAAGGAATTTGAAAATCATATGAATAAAAATGTTAAATGGGGCCTATTATGCCTTTTTTTTAGTCTTATTTTTGGGGTCTACAGTAAGAGGTGCATTATTTTTTCACATATTTGACATTGTTGCAGCACCTCTCTTCTCAGTCTGTCAGTAACTGTCAGTATGTTTAATTCCAGTCTCTATGTAGCCACGCCTTCTGAAATGTGCAATGTGCTCTGGTCGGATGGACCAGTGTGTTGTGTTGATTGGTCAACCGTTTTGAGAGTATTTGGGGAAATGTCATGCTCATTACCATAACTGCGAGTTTTAACACACTATTAACGCAACTCAACTAGGCCTCGCCCCTTTTTTGCAAATGCGAGTTTTAACACACTACTAACGCAACTCAACCAGGCCTCGCCCCTTTTTTGCATATGCGAGTTTTTACATACTACTAACGCAACTCAACCAGGCCTCGCCCCTTTTTTGCATATGCGAGTTTTTACATACTACTAACGCAACTCAACCAGGCCTCGCCCCTTTTTTGCATATGCGAGTTTTTACATACTACTAACGCAACTCAACCAGGCCTCGCCCCTTTTTTGCATTTGCAAGTTTTAACACTACTAACGCAACTCAACTAGGCCTCGCCCCTTTTTTGCATATGCGAGTTTTAACACACTACTAACGCAACTCAACCAGGCCTCGCCCCTTTTTTGAATTTGAGAGCTTTAACACTACTAACGCAACTCAACTAGGCCTCGCCCCTTTTTTGCATATGCGAGTTTTAACACACTACTAACGCAACTCAACCAGGCCTCGCCCCTTTTTTGAATTTGAGAGCTTTAACACTACTAACGCAACTCAACTAGGCCTCGCCCCTTTTTTGCATATGCGAGTTTTAACACACTACTAACGCAACTCAACCAGGCCTCGCCCCTTTTTTGCATATGCAAGTTTTAACACACTACTAACGCAACTCAACCAGGCCTCGCCCCTTTTTTGAATTTGAGAGCTTTAACACTACTAACGCAACTCAACTAGGCCTCGCCCCTTTTTTGCATATGCGAGTTTTAACACACTACTAACGCAACTCAACCAGGCCTCGCCCCTTTTTTGAATTTGAGAGCTTTAACACTACTAACGCAACTCAACTAGGCCTCGCCCCTTTTTTGCATAAGCAAGTTTTAACACACTACTAACGCAACTCAACCAGGCCTCGCCCCTTTTTTGAATTTGAGAGCTTTAACACTACTAACGCAACTCAACTAGGCCTCGCCCCTTTTTTGCATATGCGAGTTTTAACACGCTACTAACGCAACTCAACCAGGCCTCGCCTCTTTTTTGCATATGCGAATTTTAACACGCTACTAACGCAACTCAACCAGGCCTCGCCTCTTTTTTGCACATGCGAATTTTAACACGCTACTAACGCAACTCAACCAGGCCTCGCCCCTTTTTTGCATATGCGAATTTTAACACGCTACTAACACAACTCAACCAGGCCTCGCCCCTTTTTTGCATATGCGAATTTTAACACGCTACTAACGCAACTCAACCAGGCCTCGCCCCTTTTTTGCATATGGAGATTTGTCTTGTGTATTATGTACATTATTTTACTATTTATCCCAGAAGAAATCTTAGGCTGTCCAGAAACCCTAAACCCTGCGCACCGATATAGAAAATAACTCCCTTTGTAGTGACTTTGCAGAGCTTTTTCATGCTCGAACAGCAACATTACACACTAAAGAAAGTTGAAAACATAAAAAAGCGTAATAGGACCCCTTTCAGAACATTTATTTTTGACGTTCATACAAAAGCGAACAACAATTCAGACTGTGTGTTCTTACTTTGTGAAGTACGCTGTGAGGGAGATCCCTGCCCGTCCCTCGCCCACCCGGGATCTTCGTTAGTGGGAGAGGGGCATCAGGAGCACCACAGAGGCCCTGGAGCCCGCTGCCTCGAGCCAAGCACGGCACAACTACAACACAGAATATCAAAATATATGTCACAGCTGTGTAAGGTTAACACAGTGCTTTTAACTAAAATTGGCATTTGCTTCTAAAAACTACCTTCGCTCTGTTCGTCGGCGTCGTGATTACAGTTCATGACGCATTTTGGCTCAGGCCTCAGAGTGCCAGCCGATAACAGATATACCCATCCTGCCAACAGCATGAACCAATCTGGCTGTCTGCTTAAGTGAAACGTTGGCTCTCTCTCTATATATCTGTTCTTATGCCTTATCAGACACTGTCACCTTGTCATGTTTTCTGCAGCTCTGTTTTCACGTTAGCACTCAGTTCTCTGATTACAGACTATGGGCCAGATTTACTAACAGCTTGTGCCAACGCAAACACTCTTTTGGCGTTAAAAAACCTAGTCAGGATTTACTTAAGACAAAAATTAGCGTTGAATAGGCGTGGATAGGGTTATTTATGCATGTGCGTTTGTAGGAGTTTCCCTTTCAGACAACGTTTATGGGAAGAAGAGTATTTAAAGGAATCATGCGACGTGATTTACTAAGGTTTGCGCTAGTCAATGGTATTTGGCATCTCTGCCATTATTTACCTAAACCAGACGCTAATTTACAGCTGCTCTTTGTAGATTGCGTTGGAAATGATCATGGATTATGGAAATGATCCGGCTGTGTCTGTGTTCTTCGACCTTTCCACTCCAATGAGCGCTTTTTTAGAATAGCGCTTTCATGCTAATTTGCCCTGTTTTGTAAATCTGGCCCTATGGCAGCACTATTTTTGGCCTAATATGGAATTAAGCTAATATAATTTTGTTTAATCAGATCTATCAATTCAATTTCATCAAATCTATCTATAAATTAGTGTTAGAGCGATATAAACCAGGCCAATTAATCATCCAATATTTTGCGATCATCAGCATCAGCCGATTCTTAAAATGAAAATATTGTAAAGTTAATTTTGGTTCTTGGAGATGGATGTTTCACTTTCAACTAGACAGAAGGGATGCAGTTCGCACAGATCACAAACAAGCACATGACGTGAAAACAAGTCTGTAAATAGCAGCTTGGCTGAGAACATTTGACATCCCAGAAGGCTTGAGTTACAGCACTGGCTTTAAGAGACGGTAATAACAGACATTTATACACCCATGACTTACTGGGAGATCTTTGGATCGGATATCTCATCTGACTGAAGCCAGGCCACACACTGTCAGCGAAAATCTCTCATTATGATTGAAAGCTTTCTAGAAAATTCCTGATTTTTCCAAACAACCCTGTTTACATATGTGGCAATAAGCTGATCTGGGAACAGAACATTGATATTGTATGGCATTATCAGCTGACAGCAATCCATGACAAATGAATTGGCTGTTCGAAACTTGGGTGCATTGTTTTCAAGTCTCATGAGCCAGATTACCCAGCAGGCAAATGTGAGAAGGGCGTAGTGGTTTCCTTGCAACCGAACATGTAACCCAGGTGACATAATCTGCATGGTGACCACATAAACAACAGGTGAAGCTGTTACTTTTCTTTTTGGTGACCCTATAGACTATGTACCAAGAACTAGTACGACTAGCACTTTTGAGACGCTTTCTTTAGTCGGTTCTGCTGGTCTCCGTAAAGAGCGCTGGGTATCTGCGACTGCGAGTGAAATGTCAGCTTGTTTTGAAAGCCGACACTTTCACCCTCTGACATTCAAGCACTTTCCTCCCCTTCACTGTCTCGGATTATACGCTCTGGATCAAAACAGATTCAGGCCAACTAAAAAAAAAAAGAAAGATACTGAAATAGGGGAACTTTCTTGGATTCGTTTAACATACAGAACTTGAGTGTGCATTAGATTGCAATGTGGTTTCTAGGAATATTTTGAGTGGCTGCTAATAATGGGAATTTTTGTTGTGTTTTGTCATTTAGCAGGTGAAAATCTTGGGATACTCCACCGTTTTTTTTTTTCATATTAAAGGTGCCATGTGTAAAAATTGAGGTTAAAATATCCAAAAAATGAGCTACACGCATCAAAAGAATGAGAAGAAATAAGGTTGATGATGTCATTAAAAAAATGACAAAAAATGAGTCGAAGTGCTCCCAAGCGATTGCTGTGGTATTCCGCCATACATTATAGTTATCCACTTTACACGCTTAGAAAAGCACAACGTTTTATTTCGTGTCACCGTCCTAGGTCGAGTTACACTGCTCGAGTAACTGTATTTAAATAGGGAAACCGTGGAGGTGTTTGGTCGCTTCTCTGCTTGGCCCATATTGAATGAACTGGGCTAGTTAAAGGGATACTCCACTTTTTTGGAAATAGGCTCATTTTACAACTCCCTCAGGGTTAAACATTTGGGTTTTACCGTTTTCGAATCCATTCAGCCAATTTTCTGATATTTAGAAGAATATCAGTAACCAGACAGTTCCTGGTCTCATTGACTTCCATAGTAGGAAAACAAATATACTATGGAAGTCAATGAGACCAGAAACTCTCTGGTTACTGATATTCTTCTAAATATCAGAAAATCGACGGAATGGATTTGAAAACGGTAAAAACTCAACATTTTAACTCTAGGGGAGTTGTAAAATGAGCCTATTTCCAAAAAAAGTGGAGTATCCCTTTAAGTGCTATTAAAGTGTCTCGCGCGCCACAGCGATTGAGCGCACGCACTGAGACAACAGAGGTGTGTATCAACTCGTCTTAGTAAAGGGAACATAGTTTAATATGAAAAAAAAACGGTGGAGTATCCCTTTAAGTGTGTTCGCCTGGAAAAGTAATAGCACACTTTCCTCAAAAAGACGTGAAATCAAAATGGACAATTTTTATTTGTTCTATGGCATACAGAAGTATTTATTATAAATGATTTATCCCTGCACATAATTGTTTTAATTCATGTGCCCTTATAATCTCTAAAAACAAAATACTGTATCTTTCCTTCTCTCTTGGCTTGTTTACTGGCGCAAGGGTGGGGCAACCTGTCACTCACAAGAGATCGACCAATAGCAAACCACAACCATCCAATGATCCAATCAATTCCCAATGCTCAAAATAATTGTTTCTTGTTCGGGAAGCTGCTTTACTCGGATATAAGTCACAATAGGGAAGAAAATGCATGTCTGTAGGTTTAATGTTGGATAATGGATAAAGGATAATGTTGGATTGAGTCCAAAAGCAGAATCTATTCCCAAAACAACTTTGTGTTACTAAGAAAGTAGTTTAATTTGTTCTACTAAAACTGAGGATCACTCCTGACTCCAGTTGACCTCCAGGACCAGCACAGGGTGATAGTCCGGATCTGTTTAAAGACCGGGATTCAGGTTAATCTTTAGTGTAGTAATTACTGGCGTTGCTGAGTGTTTGGAGAACAACCAGGAAACAGTCAAAACCAAAACAGGATACTGCGAGTCTTCCAGGAAAACAGTTATCATTTGGCAATACAGAGGGGCACGAAAGGTGACGTACGACCTTCAAATCACAGTGAACGTGTTTTAGACCAATCCCTGACCAGCAGAGGTATGGCAGGTTTGTGTTTTTCACATATCAGATTACAAAGCCTCAGCATGCAAGTGACCTTCTTTGACGACAAGTCTGATGTTTCTATTTTGCCAGAGCCTTAGCCCTGCCACATTCTTTAGTAAAGCGTTTCTCTTTTTAACACTGATGGTCTGGATGGAGTCCAAGTAAAACAAGCAAAGCACAAACAGAACGTGAGGTTGAGAAACAGGAATGAAATGACGTTGCATGAAAAGTGAGTGCGGATGGATTTGGGGGATGTCATTCTGTGACCGCCGAGGAAACATTCGTGGAAATTGCACCGTGCTCTGATTTTAACATGATGTTTGACGTGTTCATAGGGTCTTTAAACAGGGCCACGGCAAAGATGTTGCAGGTAAACAACAGAGATTTCTAGGAAGGAACTATAGCTTATGTAATGTTTTGTCCCCATATTCCTCACTCAGAATACCTTAAATCCCAGGTTAAATATGGTTAATCGCCTGCACTATAGCTAATATTGTTTCAATAACAAACGCTGATAGTGTCTAGAGAGTTTCATAACAGGATCCTTGCAGGTGATCCGTGCTCGCTCGGGTTTCCATCCTCAATCTAGATTAGGAAATTGCAAGAATAGTAAAAACGAATTATCTTTGGGACAGTGCGATTTGGTTGGCATCGACAGTCCTGTTACAAGCTCATGAATCCTAATTGAGTTGATGGGGTTATGGATGAAATATTTATAGCAGTGTGAGTCTCTCACACTCATCTGTCTGCTCGACATTAAATCCGCTTTGATCACAGCCTGAGTCTCTGATCCTTCAGTACATCACAATTAGATCCTGCCCATTCGTAATTTACATACATCAAATCTCTATATCAAACGAAATATAAAATAAATGGGTATTGTAAATATTATTGATATATATTTTATATATTTAATTTTGTATCTTTTTTTATAATAGTCTCTCTCTCTCTCTCTCTCTCTCTCTCTCTCTCTTTGTATATATATATATATATATGTGTGTGTGTGTGTGTGTGTGTGTAAACAATACATAAATGTATACATTACAATTTTCATTACAAGAAAATTGACATATGTATAAATATGTTCTGAATTATTAAATATTATTTAAAAACACTTTAACTATATAGATATTGGCATGTTAAGATATATGTAAAATAATCATAATAATTACCAGCCAGTAACGTTATGTGCATGAAATTAAAAATGTTACACGACTGTAAAAAAAAATGCAATCGTATCATCTCACCTCTCCTCTGTGTTGCACATGTTTGTTTGTTTGTCCTCGTAGACTGCTTTACTCTGATAACTCAAACAGTGATTGTTGTGCAGAAAGTCCACGGAGAAATGCACTATATATGTGATAATTCTTTCTCTGAAGTGTTCCTCGATCCGCGCACCGTGCTTTGACACCGAGCTCTGCTTGCGCGGTGACGTTGAGGAACTGATTCTGAATATTAATGAGCCTACGTAATGTCTACCAATCAAAGGCCGAGTGCGATCGACAGCCTCATTAATATTCATCATTGTTCAGCGTGGAGAATCATGGGAGACGACGCAGAACAGGGAAGTGACCGTGAATCTACTTATATTATTCTGTTTTTAAATATCGATGAGGTTAGTTTATTGATTGGTTTATCACCATAAATACACATAGTAATATAATGATATTTAAGGGAGATTTAGAAGCTTAACGTTGAAATTTGACGACACTGAGGGTTTCTGGGAAATGAAGTTTTCAGCTTTGAATATTCCAAACAGAGTTTCCGAATCACCTAATTTACGTTTATCTATAAACTGAACAATAAAAGTGCTAAAGTCATCTCATTCTCAATAATGATCATGTCAAATCTAAAAAACAACAACGAATGCTTAGAAATAAAACTGAAGATAGTCATCTGAAAATACTCCCTTTTTATTTATTGTTTAAGATCTCTACAGGACTTTTGGAACGGCGTGGACTGGGCTTATGTTATGTAAGAGCAGATAATGGAAACAACCCAGGCCCAAATGATTAAAGGATTAGGAACCGGACACCAGGCGATGTGATCGTTACACCGCGGTGGGTGAAGATCAGTCTCAGTGAGTGAAGTGTATGACCTCCAGAGAGAACCCACAACACAATCAATATCTGAACTCTGCAAGGTACTGGGTTTTACTTTTCAGTCGTAATGGAACCTCAACTGGGTTCTAAATCTCAATGATAGCAGTTTAAATAGCACAGGGCTGGGTTTTCTGCAGGTTCCAGATGATTTTATCTATTCTATTCATAATAATATGCTTGGTTGCATTTGAATGTAGCATTGTTTCCATGCTATCAGAAGAGATTTCTGCAGAGACTTCAAGTGACCTGTGAACTTACTCAAGCTGGGTGGTTTGCATTCTTCATGTGGAATCTCATTATGAGAACAGAAACCACAGAAATTATAGGCAACCTTTGCAATCTACTTATTTATGGTTCCATTTTGGATTTCATAGTTCATTTGACCTTGTTGGCTGGCATAACATCCATCGTGTGTTTGGCGCAGTGAATTGTGGTGTTAGCAACACGATTTGGTGGTTGTCTTTTTGAAAACAATAAACAAGTTTTAAGACCTAAACATATATCAGCTCTGATCACGCCACAGTTCCTGTCACACACACCCCTCTGTGTGGTTTCTCTCAAACTGAGAATCACCACAAGGCATTCTGTTGGCTAAACAAACAACAAAAACATATTTTCTTTTCTGTAATGATGCTGTAATGATTCACCCTGCTGCTGACAGATGAATAACAACAATAATTATAAAACATATTTATATATATTTGATAGAGTTTAATCATGAAGTTAATTATAGCCGTAAATCATAAGATGATTTACTACAAAACCCTTTTGGCCGTATTAAACTTTAAATCCCGTCTGACTCGAGCTCTTCCCATCATGTTTACGCATTAGATCAGTAGACGGAGAGTAGTGTCTTTTGTGGTTGTTTGAACACATTCGACCACATGAGCGATTACACTACAAAAGCAATCCGGTCGAATGCGTTTTCAGCTCTGGAAGTGGCTGATAAGCTCCAAACGTTTTAGACCCCGTTTACACCTGTATTTATCGTCGTTCATTTGTGATCCAATCGACCAAAACGCATCTTAATACCAGGTGTAAACAGGGCCTGCTCCAAACAGTGAGAACAGAGCATGTTTTATTCCATGGACAGCATCGGCTTGCTGATCTATTAAAAGCCCCATTGTATCTTTTCCTCTTTGGCACTCTTGTACATCCAGGAAATGCTTGTTTACTGTATCAGGTAATCATCTCAGAGGCGAACGGGAGAGATTCTCTCTGCGTAAACTGCTTCGGATTTGTTTCGCATTTGTTTAAAAAGTGTGTGACATGTTGAGGAGATTGAAAATAGCCTAGCAATGTTCTAGCAACCACCCAACACACCCTAACTATCACCAATTCAATATGCACAATCCTGTTCCTGGAGATCTACCTTCCTGCAAACTTCAAAGATCAGGGTTGGGTCTGAACTCTGCAGGTCAGAATTCCCCAGTAATGCCCTGGAAACCACATAGGACATCCTAGCAACCATCCAGAATTTCCTATAAACACCCTAACAACCACCTAGACTTCCCTAGTGATGCCCTAGAAAACTGTTGAGAGAGACAGCCCCAAAACTATTATTCAAGAAATCGACTATTGAGTATTCTCTCGGTTAAGTCATAAGTGAACAGTTGAGAAAGAAACCGGATCTGGGTCTGTGCGTTCAGTCTTAAAGTGACAGCAGCATGTTAATATACATATTTTTTAAATATAGCTTTAACAAAGATGAACCTATATTTCATTTCTACTGTGAATAAATAATGCTATTTTACATTTAGGCAGCTTGCAGGATAAGTGTGTGATTTTTTTTTATTATAAATATATGTTTTAGCTTACCTCAAGGGCATCCAAGATGTAGGTGTCTTTGTTTCCGCAGTAGTTTCAATTTTGATATTTTTAGGTCAAACTGTTCTTGTCTGTGAGTCATATAATGGAGGTCTATGGTCACCACCTCAAAGAGCATGCACAGAGAAGTCCAAATTAAACATGATTTAATGACTCGTAAATGTAAGTACATTGAGACACTAAACGAGCAGTTTGTGTGAGAAAACGAACAGTATTTGTTTTTACCTCTTGTAACCACAGCCACGTCCACGTGATCTGAGGCCGGAAAGCGCCAGAAGTGATCTCTTGCGCTGTTGCGAAAAAAATTAAATGTTGTCTGTTGACGAAATCGTCTTCCATTGCGATTTCCTGTATATCTAAATATGTTTAGATCTTCACAGTGAAGGGTAACGCTTCCAAAATCTCTGTGTAAACAATGAGTGATGTACACGCGCGAGGGATCACTTCCGGCGTTTTCCAGCACTTGCACAGACCACGCCCTCAGATCACTTGGACGTTGCTGTGGTTAAAACAATATAAATGCTGTTCGTTTTCTCACACAAACCGCTCGTTTTGTGTCTTAGGCCATCAATGTGTACTTACATTTACAAGTCATTAAATCATGTTTAATTTGGACTTCTCTGTGCATGCTCTTTGAGGTGGTGACCATAGACCTCCATTATATGACTGACAGACAAGAACGGTTTGACCTAAAAAATCTAAATCGAAACTACTGCGGAAACAAAGACGCCTACATCTTGGATGCCCTTGAGGTAAGATAAAACATACCAAAAATTAATTTCAAAGTGAACTATCCCTTTAAGTGCGAGTACCAAACAGCATCGCCAGTTTCTCCCTTCAGAACCAGACCAAACAAATATGTGCAGCCCTTAATATATCATAAGTGTACTATTATCTCTTTACATGAACAAACAAAGCATTCTACATCAATTTGAATGTATTAAGAAAGTCTTTGTGATGCATTGTATATACAGGCCTCAGCAGTGAAGCTCTCTCTGCATGAGTTTTGTCCCGGTCTCTGTGAGACGGGCTGCTAAGCACCGCTGAAATGCCCCGTTCCAGCCGAATGAACTTTCAGCGGTGATGCCGAGTTCAGGCTGTTCATCGTGTGTGTTCACCTGGGTTTATTCTGTCCTGACATAGAGAGAAGTGTATCAGTTGCTAACCCATGCTGATATGCACACCTCAATAAAAGACATTCTGGTCACTTACAACCCCTGACGGATGGTTAGGGATGCTGGCGTGTGTCTGGCATTGAGCAGAGGCTCTTGAAGTGAGTGTGCGCAGTGTGTCTCAGGGGTTTTGTGGCGTACGGCATTAAGCTGATTGGCACTAATACTTTTTGTTCTGGCTCGGAGTTTCCGTTGCAGTTTCCAAGAACTCAGCAGGCCACTTCCACTTACTGTCCATACCTTATAGAAGGGTTTAGCTCATTAAAATCATTAGATTTGATTACATGTTACGGTTTCATATAGACTTGATCTGAAATGGAAAGATTTGTAACATTAATCATTACCATTCAAAAGTTTGGGGTCAGTAAGAATTTATTTTTTTATTTTCGGGGGAAAGAAATTAGAAAATACTTTTATTCATCAAGGATGAGTTAAATTGATCAAAAGTTACAGTAAAGACATTTATAATGTTAGAAAAGATTATATTTAAAATAAATGCTGTTCTTTTGAACCTTCTATTCATCATAGAATTTTGGGGGGAAATGGTACACGACTGTTTTCAACATTGAAAATAATAATTTATGTTTTTTGAGCATAAAATCAGCATATTATAATGATTTCTGAAGGATCATGTGACACTGAAAACTGATGTGTAATCAGCAACAGTAATGATTACAAATTACATTTTTAAATATATTAAAATAGAAAACAGCCATTTTAAATTGTTATAATATTTCAGAATATTACTGTTTGTCATTTTTTTTTCATCAAATAAAGCAGCCTTGGTGAGCAGAAGAGACTTCATTTAAAAACATAAAAAATCTTACTGATCTCAAACTTTTGACCGGTTGTGTGTATATATATATACACACACATATTATAAATAACACACACACACATATAAATAATTATTAAATAAATAGTGCTGTTAAACCAAGTATTATCGCATCTAACATATTTTTTTAAATATATATATATATATATATATATATATAACAAATTTGTTACATCGATTAATCGCATCTAACATAAAAGTTTGAAAATATGTGTGTGTGTGTGTGTGTATATATATATATATATATGCAGTATATACACACACATGTATATACAAACTTTTATGTTAGATGCGATTAATCGCAATTAATTGATTTGATATATATATATATACACAGCATATATGTATATTTATGCTTATTAGTGTATTGCATTCTTCATTTCCCCAGTCCTGAGATCCCTGGCTTTTCACTGTTCCCATCTGAGTCTATTTTTGCAGACCATGCTCGGAAAAAAAAATCGGACAATCTTTTAGCAAACTGTGTGAGTGCGTGAGTAGGAAGGGCAGCAGGTCGTGGGAATCGGTTCAACGCACCAGCCTGGGCCGTCAGCAGAGACTCACTTCCACCAAAAGCATCAGAAGTGCAGTAAAAGAACAACTGAGGAAGTGGAGAAACAATGTATGAGTCTGAACAAACACACACACACACACACACACACACACACACTGAGCTGGATCAGGGTGTGGGACCTCATGAACAGTGACAGCCAGCCACGTCTCTGGACCCAAAAGCCCAGAGAGAAAAGAAAGTTCTGTTTCCCATAATTCTGCTTATGTTTCTGCTGGATTCGTTCCCACGCTGACTGCTTTTCTTGTTTATTGATCTATTTTGGCTTCTTCCTAAACTATATTTAAAACTGGTTATAGGATAGTGAATTTATGAATGTGTGTGTGTAACTTCAAAGGTCCGCAGACCGGTAATGTCTGTTTTAGTGTGTTGTTTATTGAAATGACTCCCGGTAGGAAGTTACAACGTGACCACCAGTACAGCAGCTTGAGCGATGAAAACGTGAATAATTATGAATACACACTGTTCCTGTCTTAAACAACGGCCAGTGGCGTTATATTCAGTCTTTCATCAACTTCTGGAAAACTGAGGCCCACTTCTCTCACATTAAGCGTTCTCACTCCCTCCCCTTGGAAATACCTATGAGTTTTCGTGCTGGTCCAGGCTAGTTTATGCCAGTTATCTGGTGGATCAGTGTAATTATAGTTTTAAAATATGACCTTATTGTGTCTGTAATTCTTATAAACCTCCTCTTGATGACTATCTTAGCAAGTATAATCATTTTTTTTATGCTGCCTCTCATGGTTTTTGATGATATATGCACTGAATTATAACTAAGAGTCTGTTTCTGTTAAGAACTTCAACTTAACTTTGTAAATGTAACTTCTGGATCATTCTCATAATATTGTGACATGTCACTTAAATTTAAAAGGCATCATTTTGTAAAAGTTCTGAAAAAATCATGTTATTTTGTTTTGCACTGGTTGTTGGCATGATAATACATGATATTATCATTACATGATAATGACAACATGGCGAATGTAGTACGTCCAGATTACATTTATACTTCACAACACTTTTTTTAGCGGTTGTGAAGTAATTACTTATTTAAAATAAGTACCTGCTCAAGAGAGTATGCGATTTTGGACGCAGCCATGATGATTTTCCCAGCATGCTGAAAAAGTTATTGATTTTTAAACTATAATTCATTCGTACTATGTTTTGTGTCATTGAGAATTATTTTTAGTGGTGGAAAAAAATTATCTGAGCTTTTTTTATGTGAATTATAGTGACTATATTTTTGTTCAAATACTTGTAAAATACAATGAATGAAAAAAAAGCTGTAACATTTTGTTAAGTCTAAAAAAAAATCAACATTTTTTTGTGAATGACCCTTTATAATCTTCTGGTCTAAGCGCTGAAGGAATTCCCTCATGCTGAAGAGCTCTTGTTTTGGTGTATTAGATATATGAACACACAGAGCTGCCAAGCAGAACATCCAGGAAACAGGGACCGATGCGTGACGTTCTGACACTAAAATGTCTTTGAGCACTTAATCGGCGTGTTGTTACTGCCCAGCTTTCCTTAATCTCTGTGTTTAAACACAGAGCGCTTAGAGAGGACAGATATTCCGGGTATGTCCGGGCCTCTGTGCCCTTTCAGCAAGCCAGTAAACATCTAGAATAACAGAGGTTTCAGCGCTCTGGACCTGCTCTGTCCACCACACAGCCTGAAGTAGGCCAAACTGCACGGCAGGGCTTTAGACGGGCAGATTTGTGCCGAGTCGAGGGAATTCCTCCCATACTTCCCCTCGCGGAGTCCGTTTCTGCGTGACTGAATCTCTGCAAAACAAGGAGCAGGAAGAGTTCAGGTCTGACTCATACTTAGGGTTAAGTAGCCTATGTGAACAAACCAAAACTGATAACCTTTGATTTGCTACAGTCAGATAAGATCATTACAAATCTCACTGTACGACGTGGATCTAATAAATGTATGTAGATGATATAGTTACGATAGTCTTTGCTTCCCTATTATGACTTATGTCCGAGCGAAGCAGCTTCTCAGACAGGAACAAATGTTGGGCGGGACTTTATTTTGTCTGACTGGAGTTGATTGGATGCTATTGGTGGATCTCGTGAGTGACAGGTTGCCCCGCCCCCGCGCCAGTAAACACGAAGAGATGCCACAGCAACAGGGTGGAGAGGTTATTTTGATTAGAGATTAGATATGAGCATGGATAAATTATTTACAATAAATACTTAAATATTGGATTTCATGTAGTTGTTTGCTGTTGTTGTGTTAGTTGGAGAGAGAGAGAGAGAGAGCATTTGCTCTGTGGTTTCTAATGTGATGTTATCTCTCAGTGTTTGGTCAGAGTGTCTTTGACCCTGCAGAGCAGGAGCGGTGCGTGCTGGGAAACATGTATCCAGGAAACTTCTTGCATGGAGAGGAAACCTTAGATCAGTGGCATATGAACAGAAAGACAGAGATAGTGAGAGTTGGGCAGGTACGGAGCCCCCCTAGTCCGTCCCACCCAAAAATTAATTGATACTATCTCGTGGCCTCAAGATAGTAACTTGCACGAGTTACTATCTTGAGGCCACGAGATAGTATCTTGAGGCCACAAGTTACTATCTTGAGGCCACGATTTACTATCTTTAGGCCACGGGTTACTATCTTGAGGCCACGGGTTAGTATCTTGAGGCCACGAGTTACTCTCTTGAGGCCACGGGTTACTATCTTGAGGCCACGATTTACTATCTTGAGGCCACGAGTTACTCTCTTGAGGCCACGGGTTACTATCTTGAGGCCACGATTTACTATCTTGAGGCCACGAGTTACTATCTTGAGGCCACGAGTTACTATCTTGAGGCCACGAGTTAGTATCTTGAGGCCACGAGTTACTATCTTGAGGCCACGGGTTACTATCTTGAGGCCACGATTTACTATCTTGAGGCCACGGGTTACTATCTTGAGGCCACGATTTACTATCTTGAGGCCACGAGTTACTATCTTGAGGCCACGAGTTACTATCTTGAGGCCACGATTTACTATCTTGAGGCCACGGGTTACTATCTTGAGGCCACGATTTACTATCTTGAGGCCACGAGTTACTATCTTGAGGCCACGATTTACTATCTTGAGGCCACGGGTTACTATCTTGAGGCCACGATTTACTATCTTGAGGCCACGGGTTACTATCTTGAGGCCACGAGTTACTATCTTGAGGCCACAAGTTACTATCTTGAGGCCACGATTTACTATCTTGAGGCCACGAGTTACTATCTTGAGGCCACGGGTTACTATCTTGAGGCCACGATTTACTATCTTGAGGCCACGAGTTACTATCTTGAGGCCACGGGTTACTATCTTGAGGCCACGATTTACTATCTTGAGGCCACGAGTTACTATCTTGAGGCCACGAGTTACTATCTTGAGGCCACGAGTTACTATCTTGAGGCCACGAGATACTATCTTGAGGCCACGAGTTACTATCTTGAGGCCACGAGTTACTATCTTGAGGCCACGATTTACTATCTTGAGGCCACGAGTTACTATCTTGAGGCCACGGGTTACTATCTTGAGGCCACGATTTACTATCTTGAGGCCACGAGTTACTATCTTGAGGCCACGGGTTACTATCTTGAGGCCACGATTGACTATCTTGAGGCCACGAGTTACTATCTTGAGGCCACGAGTTACTATCTTGAGGCCACGAGTTACTATCTTGAGGCCACGAGTTACTATCTTGAGGCCACGATTTACTATCTTGAGGCCACGGGTTACTATCTTGAGGCCACGATTTACTATCTTGAGGCCACGGGTTACTATCTTGAGGCCACGATTTACTATCTTGAGGCCACGAGTTACTATCTTGAGGCCACGATTTACTATCTTGAGGCCACGAGTTTTTATCTTGAGGCCACGATTTACTATCTTGAGGCCACGGGTTACTATCTTGAGGCCACGATTTACTATCTTGAGGCCACGATTTACTATCTTGAGGCCACGAGTTTCTATCTTGAGGCCACGAGTTACTATCTTGAGGCCACGGGTTACTATCTTGAGGCCAC
Organism: Pimephales promelas; assembly: GCF_988280905.1. NCBI lineage: Eukaryota > Metazoa > Chordata > Actinopteri > Cypriniformes > Leuciscidae > Pimephales > Pimephales promelas. Next base: position 11,808,319 of record NC_142793.1, read on the forward strand.
GATTTACTATCTTGAGGCCACGAGTTTCTATCTTGAGGCCACGAGTTACTATCTTGAGGCCACGGGTTACTATCTTGAGGCCACGATTTACTATCTTGAGGCCACGGGTTACTATCTTGAGGCCACGATTTACTATCTTGAGGCCACGAGTTACTATCTTGAGGCCACGATTTACTATCTTGAGGCCACGAGTTTCTATCTTGAGGCCACGAGTTACTATCTTGAGGCCACGGGTTACTATCTTGAGGCCACGATTTACTATCTTGAGGCCACGGGTTACTATCTTGAGGCCACGAGTTACTATCTTGAGGCCACGAGTTACTATCTTGAGGCCACGAGTTACTATCTTGAGGCCACGGGTTACTATCTTGAGGCCACGAGTTACTATCTTGAGGCCACAAGTTACTTTCTTGAGGCCACGGGTTACTATCTTGAGGCCACGAGTTACTTTCTTGAGGCCACGGGTTACTATCTTGAGGCCACGGGTTACTATCTTGAGGCCACGGGTTACTATCTTGAGGCCACGATTTACTATCTTGAGGCCACGATTTACTATCTTGAGGCCACGATTTACTATCTTGAGGCCACGAGTTTCTATCTTGAGGCCACGATTTACTATCTTGAGGCCACGGGTTACTATCTTGAGGCCACGAGTTTCTATCTTGAGGCCACGGGTTACTATCTTGAGGCCACGAGTTTCTATCTTGAGGCCACGATTTACTATCTTGAGGCCACGATTTACTATCTTGAGGCCACGAGTTTCTATCTTGAGGCCACGATTTACTATCTTGAGGCCACGATTTACTATCTTGAGGCCACGAGTTACTTTCTTGAGGCCACGAGTTACTTTCTTGAGGCCACGGGTTACTATCTTGAGGCCACGAGTTTCTATCTTGAGGCCACGATTTACTATCTTGAGGCCACGATTTACTATCTTGAGGCCACGAGTTTCTATCTTGAGGCCACGATTTACTATCTTGAGGCCACGATTTACTATCTTGAGGCCACGAGTTACTTTCTTGAGGCCACGAGTTACTATCTTGAGGCCACGGGTTACTATCTTGAGGCCACGATTTACTATCTTGAGGCCACGATTTACTATCTTGAGGCCACGATTTACTATCTTGAGGCCACGATTTACTATCTTGAGGCCACGATTTACTATCTTGAGGCCACGGGTTACTATCTTGAGGCCACGATTTACTATCTTGAGGCCACGGGTTACTATCTTGAGGCCACGAGTTTCTATCTTGAGGCCACGATTTACTATCTTGAGGCCACGAGTTTCTATCTTGAGGCCACGATTTACTATCTTGAGGCCACGATTTACTATCTTGAGGCCACGAGTTACTTTCTTGAGGCCACGGGTTACTATCTTGAGGCCACGAGTTACTATCTTGAGGCCACGGGTTACTATCTTGAGGCCACGGGTTACTATCTTGAGGCCACGATTTACTATCTTGAGGCCACGATTTACTATCTTGAGGCCACGATTTACTATCTTGAGGCCACGAGTTACTATTTTGAGGCCACGATTTACTATCTTGAGGCCACGATTTACTATCTTGAGGCCACGATTTACTATCTTGAGGCCACGAGTTACTATCTTGAGGCCACGATTTACTATCTTGAGGCCACGATTTACTATCTTGAGGCCACGAGTTACTATCTTGAGGCCACGAGTTACTATCTTGAGGCCACGAGTTAGTATCTTGAGGCCACGATTTACTATCTTGAGGCCACGAGTTACTATCTTGAGGCCACGAGTTACTATCTTGAGGCCACGAGTTACTATCTTGAGGCCACGAGTTACTATCTTGAGGCCACGATTTACTATCTTGAGGCCACGAGTTACTATCTTGAGGCCACGAGTTACTATCTTGAGGCCTCAAGATAGTTATAAATCATAATCAAATTTACTAGGACTAGGGGGCTCCGTAGGCAGGATCTAAGTTTGTCTGTTCACTGTCAAAACTGAAATCTAAAATATCTGTATTATTAGTGAAATATCTGTCTTTGTTATAATTATTAGTGATATTTGTTAGTGGTACAAAAGGCAAAGTGGGCACTTTTGATTTGTGCCGGTAAGCAACCTTTGCAACCATATAGCAACACCCTGGCAACCGACCATAACACCCTATGGTTTGTGGCAAATTTTGCATGAGCAAATGTCATGTACATTTTTTTTCAGAAGTCTTGTCATTCTAGAGCTCAGTCTGCATGTGTTCCAGTGTGTGTTTGCTGTGCTGTGGAACGCTTGACCTATATTCATCACATGACTTTCAAAGCCTGCAGCAGTGTAAATAAAGTGTTCAAACTACAGCAGCTGATGTGAGATCTGCTGTCATTATCAACTATCTTTTTGTAATAAAAGGGACTGAAGAGAACTTATGTCTGCAACAAAGGTTTCTATATGTGTGTTTTAAGCAAAAACCTTATTTTTTTATTTAGGCTATGCTTAAAACAAGAAACTTTATATGAAATTGTATTCTTTAAAACATTTTTTTTTTTTTTTTTTTGCTTCTCATCTAAATCGATATCATTTTAACAATGTTTATATATTTCTACTGGAAAAAAAGACAACAAAGACAGATATGATAATATTATTAACACTGATAATGCAAATTTTAAGGAGCTGGTGTTTTATTTTATTTTATTTTTTTTACAGCTATCCTTGCTTAAGCCGAGTGCACAATGGGTGCAGGACAATGTACAATTTTGGCCATAATTTGGCTGTCTGTGGCAAATTTAGCAAATCCTAAATGATCCCTCTGATATAGGCCAAAATCTGTTGTCTTTGTGGAAGATTTGTGCCTCTCATCACATGATTGTTGTTGAACTGCATGTGGTAGTGATTTAGAGAAAAAATGTGTCCAATATCATTTCTCAGTGACGAAGAGTTGAAATTATCAGCAGGTAACACCCCTAATGCACATAGACATACACACACACACACACACGCACACGCACACGGTTCAAACTCACAATGACCAGAGATGAGTTTGGCTATTGATTTGGCCAGAGGGACACACTGGTGAAATTGAATTTCTGAACAAAATTCCGTCACTGATTTTGACTGACAGAAAACTAATTTAAATGTAACTGATTTAAAATACAATCAATACAACAAGAGGTCTTTAGACAGTATAGGAAGGGAATGCCTTCGTAATTGTTCTAGCGGATAGCGACATCTGCTGTCTGTGGTGGAAAATGGGATAGTAAAAAAATTAAAATCATTAATTACTCATCCTCATCTTGTTCAAAAATCGTAATAATTTCGTACATCTTCAAAACACAAATGAAGACCTTTTTGATGAAATTCTGTTCCTCCATATAGACAGCTACGCAACGGACACTTAAAAAAGTCCATAAATAGATCGTAAAACTAATCCATTTCGTGTTTGTACCAATTTAATGAAGATACACTATTCTTTCATATGATGAACAGATTTAAATTTTATTTAATTTAGACAGAATTTAGAGAGAGAGAGAGAGAGAGAGAGAGAGACGGTTCAAAATGACCAGAAGCCAAAGGGACACACATGGTGAAATTGAATTATATAAATACATTTATAAAACAGAATAATCATAATTAAAAAATCCACTAACACAGATATAATACCGGAGTAAGTCAAGCGTCGTGAGCATTTCACAAGACTTTTTGTTTAAAATTCTGTCAGTAATTTTCTGCACTCGCGCGAGTCAAATTCCAGTTAGTGACCGTCTATGTTAAATATGTTTTTAAACTAATACTTAAATGAAAATGATACTTTTGAAACGTGAGGATATTATAACGTGAAAAATAATGAAAGAATTTATGTTTTGACGATTCGTCGTTCGAGATCGACCTGTTGCCATCTAGGCTACCTGTGATTCCTGTTCGTGTCGTGAATGTTAACACACAGCTGAAGCGTAGGCTATATTCCTATAATTAAAAAGAATAAATATTTAAGGACCCTTTCTTTGAACTCATTTTGTATAAAATGATTTTAAAAAATGAGCACATTTCTTTGTACGGAACTCGATAACTCCAAAGTAATAACTCATGATGGAGTCAGGTACTAGAGGTACTACAGTAAATGTACTCAGTACTACAGGTACTACAGGTAGTGTACTATTCCTTCTGTTTACAATTATATCGTTTCATAGTAAACTAAAACTATGTCCACAAGGAGACGCTCTTGTTTAACAAGTACTACTGTAAATAACAATAAATTCTCATCTTTCACCATGGTGCCAGTTTGACAACGTCTCTGTTGTGGTGCCATATTCCTCCTTCTTCCTGATGAGCTGTGAACACAAATCAGACTCAGAGCTGTGGAGGTCAGTATCAATAATACAGTTGAGATGTGTATTGCATGCTGTGTACAAATAATTAAAGGGGAAATCATTTATATATAGGATTTATGGCTATATGCTGCAATAAAAAAACATGACTTCTTACTGGCTGCTAGTGAAACTCTCAATGAAATATCATCTTCTGCTTCATAATGTCACACATCTCCAAAACTTAACAGCTGGACACAATAAGCAAAATCTCCTGTCTTTTTTTTTTTCCGACTGTTTTTCCACAGTATTGTGTTTCATGAAGCACAACGGTCATGTGAAACCTGTTTGGATGTATTAGCAGATCTGAGAAACAGAAAGCCAGATATATTAACGTTATTAAATTATCCAAGCGCTTCATGACAGGACCTCACCTGTGCCAGAAATACACAAAATCCTCTGAATTCTTCCATTATGTGTGAGAGAGAACGTAAAACTTTCAAACCTGCACAGATTCAGAGAGGAAAACCTAACATAGGCTAGATCCATTTTAAAACAAAGGGAGCACTAATGACTACACAGCCATTTTGACCTCTTGGCAAAGTATCATATATGAGAAAATGACCAATATTTCAGTAGTTATAGCTGAAACTATTACTAAACTATGCTTTTTTCAGTAGTTATATCAGCCATTACATGTTGACAATAGATTTTTTTTGTTTGTTCACTCTCTGACTTGTGTATAAAGTTTTATTCAAAAGACAATTCAGGTGGCACAAATTTGTGCATTGTGTGAATTTGGAAGATGATTGGATTTCATGTGGAAAATGCATCCAGTCATCTTTCTTCCTCCTCTTCCCTCTGTCTCTTGATGAACATACCTTTACTGATCAGAGGAAAGGAGAGCTAAGCTTATGTCGCAGGGATCAGATATGTAGAGGAGTCTTTCATTATGATGTCACTGCACTGGAATGTGCTGCAGTTGATGAATAGCGAATGGAATTCCAGCTGGGAAACGGGAAAGTGCTAGTTATCCCAGCGTGGAGGAGTTTTCTTTTCTTTAAGATTGCATCATGATATAAGCACGAAATCTGTCCGGCATCACACACCGCCTCGCGTTGCCTCAACCCAGGGTCACAGCAAAGCCGAAAGAAAACTTTGTCAAATGCCGCTGCACAGTTTTACACACATTTGGCAGTGTTGAAAATGAAACACATTATTTCATTTGCATAATTCAACACCAGAATGATTTATTAGAACAATATGTACAAAGCCAGTCAAGCCTTGTGTTGTTTCTGACTGTGTAGAACCTGCCACTCTGCAGATTTAAAGGCACAGTACGTAAGTTTTTGACCTAGAACACAATAACAAATGACGCTTAACTTGATGATGCCGTGAATGAACGTGGAATCATGGGAATTGTCGTCTTTACCTCCATATGAAATAATGTTCATAGACGAGCTAATATATTAAAGTTGGGAGCAGAACGAGTCCAGTGGAGCGATTGCTATAATGAGAGACACACCAGTCTCGAGTCCTTTTTTATTCCTTTATTATAATGCTTAAATGCTGCAGTCGGCCGCTGCTGCTCCTTTTGTTGTTAATATTTATTTTACAATTAACATCAGTTTAATGTTTGCCTGAACTTGAACTTTATTACACTTATGTTGGATCACTTAAAGTCATTGGTGTGAGTGGAGGCGGGGCTCATTTGCATATTCATACTAAATGAGGCACTGATGTAGAGTCACAAGTTATTTTAGCCCTCAATCGGGTCATGGGGTCTATACAATCGACTTTTACTTAATAAAAAAAATACACACACACAAAAAAAATGGGCTTGATTCAGTTGTTCTGAAGGTATGCAAAAAAAAAAAAAAGTTTACACTTCTGTTCTTTGGGGTTGAAATGTATCCACATTGAAATGAATGGGAAATGTAAAAAAAACTAAATATATTTTCTTCACGTGTCAATAATAATAATAATCTGGCATAAATCTGAAATTTTTTACACAGAAATGAAGGCCTAGTACTAAGAGCATAAATGCAATGTATCATAAAAAAATAATATTTCATATGCTAATGCTAAAGCTAATGGTCTAGTTGAGGAATTGTGTGGTCTATAGATACAAAAGTACTTTATATCTCCAAAAACACGGTATTAATGAATAGATGAGAAGTAAACAAAAAGATATGAAGAGTTCAGATGCAAAAGCCTCTAAGTGCCATTTGAAATTTTCTTCTAAAATGACCATTTTTATCAAGCTTGTATATTTAAGTTCAGTAATTTCACTTAAATGGCAATGAAGACCTATTAATTGTCATTTAAGTGAAATTACTGAACTTAAATATACAAGCTTGATAAAAATGGTCATTTTAGAAGAAAATTTCAAATGGCATTTAGAGGCTTTTGCATCTGAACTCTTCATATATTATTTGTATGATTAAAAATGTATATTTTTGGTACAATTACTCAAACAATTGTTGGGGTCGTATAGACCCCGATGCCCAGAAGTGTAAACTGTTTACCACTTGAAGGTTAAGGCATGAAGATTTTATTTGTATTTATTTTTTTACAAGGAAAAAACTTTTAAATATGCATTTTTGGTGATCAAATATTAGTTTTAAGGGATAAAATTTTACCTACTTTAAATTAACATTATTTTATTTCATTCAAATAATGAGTTGAATTACTACGACTGTTTTTTTGTGGGGCAAAACACATAAAATAATTTAGAAATGTGTCATATGACCTTTTAAAAATGACAGTCATAGTTAGTTTGTAGTCATGTTTATCCAAAACATAATTCCACTGGAGTAACGTGAGATTAAGCATCTCGCTCCAGGGCACATGTTCGTTTCTTGCTCCTGGGGATCAAACCAGCAAACCTTTCAGCCCTGAGCTTTTTTTAAAGGAGTGCGTTAAGGGGGGAAATACATAATAAAGCAAGCATAGAAATAGAGTTGTTGAATGACTGCAGGCTCGTCTTTATCTCTGAACTCAAAGTGGCAGTTCGGTGCGAGCATGAAATATTTAACCTGTTAAGTGGAGCTCACTGGAATGGCTCTTATCCGAAACGAAGCCTGGAGAGACCTGCGGGATAACCACACATACGCGGCTCCATCTCTCATATGCATTAAGACACAATAAGGATCTAAAATTAATCGTGATGGGAGAGTTTTCAGACTTTAAGCGCGAGTATGCCGGCCTTACAGAAAGAACCAGGTTGTTTTGGACTTGGTATTCTTATACGGTTTTGCCACCTGACGTAAAGCCAGCAGAAAAAAAAAAACTCGTCACAGGATGTTTCATCTGTGTTTGTTGCTGTGCTGTAGTTTCCTGTGTAAACTTAGCAATATGAACAACAAACATGAGCATCTCAGGAACCCCAGCGGTCAAACAAATCTGCCTGTAGAGGTGAAAGGTCACAGATTTTGCAGTTACAAATATGCTTCAGAGTAATGGACAGACGGATGGTAAACTGAACGCTACAGTCAATAGCCTCTCTCTCTCTCTCTCTCTCTGCATTCCTCTGGTGTTAGGTAAGAACCTCTCTTGCCAACCCAAGTAAAATGATGTATTCAAATTTCCATGATTCAACTTCCTCATCCTGGTCATTGAGTCCATATACGGCTAATTTCCATTTTCCTGATGAAATCCGGCTCTGCTTGTGTATAATTGGTGCCCAATGTGTTCGGATTCATAGTGTACGGGTAAATAATTGCGCTTCTGCTTTTCTGATGTGTTTGTTTGAGTGATATGAAAGTTTATGTTGGTTGATTTGGGCAGAATACTCTTAGAAACGATTATTTTAGTGGAATTAGATGTTCTCTAACTTGACTGGGTGTTGTTTTTTGTGTGTTTTATTTAAAGTGGTCATATTTGGATTCCTCTTATAATCTTAAGTCTTTCGTAATTCACATTAACCCTATATCAAAATTAGTCCTATGTAGATTTGCACACTGTCGTTCAAAAGTTTTTGGAAACCGTGACATATTTTTATTTTTTCAAGATTCTTTGGTGAACAGACGGTTTAAATGTTTTTTTGTTAACATTAAAAATGTACTGTCGCTTTTGATCAATTTATTGCATCCTCCTGAATGAAAGTGTTCATTTCTTTAAAAAAAAAATCTTACAGACTCCAAACTTTTATTCGTGTAATATGTAATATGTGTTCCTGCTCTAATTTTTCATAAATCATTTTTCTGAATTAATGAGTTAATTATCTCAGAATTATGGGATAATTTTTCATGGAAAAAAGTTTTTGCTCTGTTTTTCTGAATGTTTTTCTGAATTAATGACTTGATATCTCAAAAACTTGTTAATTCAGAAAAACAGAGCAAAAACTTTTTTTCCCTGAGAAATGATCTCGTAATTATGAGATAATTAACTCGTATTCAGAAAAACAGAGTAGATTTTGTTTTCTCAAGTGAATGCAATTCGCTTCCGTAGATGGCTTGTTTCCGCCACAGAATAAAAAATAGAAAGGGTAATTGTGACTTTTTATCTCACAATTCGGACTTATTTTTCTTAATTGCGAGTTTATATCACACAATTTGACTTTATAAGTTGTTGTAACTTTAACGACATAAATTGTGATGTAAACTCTTAATTCTGAGAAAAAAGGTCAATAATTTTTTACTTTTTTTAATTTTAATTTTTTTACTTTATAACTCGCAATTGCCACTTTACATGTCACAATTCTAAGAAAAGAAGTCAGAATTGCTAGAATTAAAAGTCGCAATTATCTTAAATTGTTTTATTCTGTGGCGGAAACAAGCTTAGTGCAAGTTATTCCAAAGAAAAAAAAAATATTTCAATAAGTAAAATACTTTAAATAGTATTTTTAATCAACTGAGAGTGTTTTGGAAAGATTAAAAAAAATAGAAAGTAATTATTTTCAATGAGCAATTTGAGGCGTCATGAGCAACATAAAATATTTCATGATTTGTTTCACACTATTTTTTCAATTATCAAATCAACTTAGATAATTCACATGGTTCAGATAACATAATATTTTGAGTTTCTGTTGATGAAATCAATCTCCTTCATTGCATTAACTCAAATTTTTAATTATAATGGACTCAAAATTTAAAGGCAAACAGGATACACTGTAAAAAAGTTGCTGCCTAAAAATATTAAGTACAATCAACTTGAATGTTTAAGCCATTTCTACTTAAATTGCATTAAACAAATAAAAATGAGTTGAATCTACAAAAACAGTTAAAAATTGCTTTACATATTTTGATGAGTTAAATCAATTATGACAACACAACTTATCGATCATATAATTTTTCAAAATAAGTTATGACAACGTTTTACATTCCTTTAATCCATCAAAATAAGTTAAGCAATTATGTCAGTTTAATGTCATTTAAGTTTAAACGACTTCAACATCCAAGTTGATTCTTGTACTTAAAAATTTAAGGCAGCAACTTTTTTTAATACAGTGCACTTAAACAATATTTTTTTTAAACAGTGCAGCAGTTTAATCACCATCAGATTGAGTAAATATCCCCTTTAAATATCTCAGATGCTTTTCTCTTTATATTTCTTTTTTGTTCTACTTTAAATTTCATATTTTGTTAAGATGTTCTTGTCACAATAGACAAGACTCTCCATCAACACACCAGAAAGAATCAGCTGGTGTTTCCTGCTGATTAAAAATGATAAATCTGATTTAGAGTTCTCATTTGTCCAATGGGATGTCCGTCATCCGAGTCACGCCTCCAAACAGGAAACAAAGTGCGACACAACTACGTCAAACTTACTCAAAGTTCTCGCAACTCTCCGGAGAAGCGTGTTGAGATTTATGAGCTGCATAACCATTTACACAAACATGCACACCAACCTTCAGTAACCTCTCCTCTCCTCTTTTTCTCACTCCCTCTTTCTTTCCTCAATTCACTGGAAGTTCTTTCATATTTAATGAGATTAGTTCCACCCACTGATCGTGCTGCAGCTGAGAGCTACACAAAGAGAGACAGAGACCACATGATGAACAACTAAAAGAGAGCGAGAGAAAGTTTCTTTCTCATGAGTCAGTCATTAGTGTATGACGGTCAAATCTGACCCCCTGCCCAATCTGCTGCTTCAGACCCATAGATGGTGCTGTTTCAGAGCCGAGGTCATGTGTATTGTGTACGTTTGTGTGTGGACTTTCAATGAACTCTGAAAGGAGTTTCATGAGAAAATCATTTTTAGTAGTTGTAGTATAGTCAGTGAGTTTTGCACAAGAACACTCTCAGAAAAAAAAGGTACAAAAGCTGTCACTGGGGCTGTACCTTTTCAAATGGTACATTTTCTTACCTTAGTGGTACATATTAGCACCTAAAATGTACATATTAACACCTAAAATGTACATATTACGACCAAATGGACATATTAGCACCTGAAATGTACATATTGACACCTAAAATGTACATATTAACACCTAAAATTTACATATTAGTACGTAAAATATACATATTAATACCTAAAATGTAACACCTAAAATGCACATATTAGTACCTAAAATGTACATATTAACACCTAAAATGTACATATTTACACCTAAAATGTACATATTGCGACTGACAGTAAAATGGACATATTAGCTCCTGAAATGTACATATTGACACCTAAAATGGACAAATTACGACCGACAGTAAATGGACATATTAGCTCCTGAAATGTACATATTTTCACCTAAAATGTACATATTAGCACCTAAAATGTACATATTACGACCAACGGTAAAATGGACATATTAGCTCCTGAAATGTACATATTGACACCTAAAATGTACATATTAGTACCTAAAATGGACATATTACGACCTACAGTAAAAATGGACATATTAGCTCCTGAAATGTACATATTAACATTTAAAAATGTACATATTAGCACCTAAAATGTACATATTTACACCTTAAATGTACATATTAGCACCTAAAATGGACATATTAGCTCCTGAAATGTACATATTAACATTTAAAAATGTACATATTAGCACCTAAAATGGACATATTAGCTCCTGAAATGTACAAATTAACATTTAAAAATGTACATATTAGCACCTAAAATGTACATATTAGTACCTAAAATGTACATATTAACACCTAAAATGGACAAAAGTTTACCTTTTGAAAAGGTACAGCCCCAGTGACAGCTTTTACCTTTTTTTCTGAGAGTGTAGGCACCCGTATTTTTTATTTTATTTCTTTATATAATTCTTGATTGGTTTGGAAAACCTGAAAACCCAATTCTAATGATTGCCACACTGGAGATCATGTGATCAAAACCCTCAGCATGTGTTTGTTTTTAACAGATGGGATTTCAGCGCTGTGACGAACGATTGTGTTGCATCAGATATTGCAACCAATTATATAGTTTCATTGTGTTTTTGTTGCAATTTCACACACACTGAATAGTTTGGAAACTCAGAGCGGGGGGTTATCTAAACATGCCTAGAGTAGAGGAGAGAGTTGTATAGGGCTGGGGAGATTTTCAGGTGGGCCTGTGGTTTATCACTGACAGCTCGTAGACGTAATCCAGATGACAGCGGGAAGAGCGCGCGAGAGACGGAGATATAAACAGAGATGGCATGTGTTATGGTTTCACATCTCTGATTGATGATCTTCAGCGCAGGGCTCGCAACAAGTGACCTCTCGTGTCATTCGGGAGACCAGGAAGTTTTAGACGTCTCCTGAAGTCAGGTGATGTTACCTCACATGAGCACATTGGCAATGGTGTAAAGTGTGTAATTACGTTTTTTTTTTTTTTTTTGAGATTTGCAACTTTTACTCTCTACTTGACTACATTTTTAATACTTTTGTGATGAGCAAGTGTACTTGTTACATTTTGCGTGGCAACTAACTTTTTCTGCAGCACTAAAGTGATATCGCCATCCACAGGGCATTGAAGGTATTACATCTTGTGAGTTTTTGCCCTTGCTCACCCAAACTTGTCAAGATAAGCCCAGTTGACATTGTATGATTTACGGCTGTCCCAGACAAAGATTACCAATCGTGGTGATTTCTTTGGTCATGGCTCCTAAACTAGAGTGACCAACAGTCCTGTTTTCACGTCCTGTCCTGGCTGTTTTTCTAGGGCTGTCAAACGATTAATCGCATCCAAAATAAAAGTTTGTGTCAATAAAAGTCACCCACATATATTATGTAAACACAGACTTTTATTTTGGATGCAATTAATCGCGATTAATCGTTTGACGATTAATCATCAAATGATTAATCACGATTAATCACATCCAAAATGAAAGTTTGTGTCAATAAAAGTCACCCACATATATTTAGTAAACACAGACTTTTATTTTGGATGCGATTAATCGCGATTAATCGCTTGACGGCCCTAAGTCCTGGTTTTCAAAAAACTGCTGGGAAAGATCAGCTCTACAGCAAAATATAGATGGGCAAACAAGGAGGATGAGGAAGAAAAACAGGATAAAGAGGAAGAAAACTAAAGTTATTAAAACTAAAGCTAGAGTTATTTCTTTTAGTTATTTATTATTTATATATGTATTTTTCTAATACAGATCATTATCATTATTTCATTCATTATTTTTGAAACCTATCATCATAATAAAACATGTTGAGTAACCTCTGAGAACTAGAATCAACTCGTTCATCAAAATGAACGAATCTCTTTCCGAGTCATTTGGTTCATTCAAACTAAATGATTCGGAAAAAGATTTGTTCATTTTGATGAACGACTTCGAACAGGAGAGTCACGAACGTGCATCACAGAACAGAGCAAGGCGACCATTTGAGCTTATAAAACTTAAACTTTGTTATTTATTTATTAAATGAGCGATCGTTTCGCGTGATAAGACCATTATTCATCGTCTGGAATCGTTTAAAGCCCTTTGAACAGTTTGCAGTTTGTACTAAAAGTGTCTTTTGGACCTTGAACCGTTTGGTTCCCATTGAAGTCCATTATATGGAGAAAAATCCTGGAATGTTTTCATCAAAAACCTTCATTTCTTTTCGACTGAAGAAAGAATGACATGGACATCTTGGATGACATGGAGGTGAGTAAATTATCAGCAAACGTTTTTTTGAAAATTGAACTACTCCTTTAAAACTACTTCCCTCAAGCTACATTTGCAAAATCGCCAGCGATGACCGTGTCCATATTCTCCTCTTTCGCTTCCTCCTCTTTTTTTCAGCACACATAAAAACCAAAGTGTGAATCATCTTGCTCTATATGTTTACCACTAGCGCATGCTGATGACGTTTCATTCTTCTATACATAGTTGTGTCGTCTTCTATACTTCTATACATGTCGTACACAAGTTTATCAGATCTATGCCGTACAGTGTGATTTGTTATGATCTAATAGGATTGCCAAAATCGCAGTCTAACTGGCATAAGATACTATTGTAGGACTAGCGCATCTTTGAGCCTACATTCAGTACAAGTAAAATCAGATACTTGAGGGCCTGGTTTCACAGGCAGGGTTTAGATTAAGCCAGGATTAAACCTTAGTTCAATTAGGACATTTAAGTGTCTTTTGCATCATGAGACAAAACAATGCATTTTAGTCTGAGACTAGTTTACTCCTTTTCTGTGAAACCGGGGGAATCACTTTAACTCAAGTGGTACTGGGATTGATAACTGCAATATATCTGTAGTTTTACTCTATTTTTCAGGTCTCTTCACTCTTTACGCCTCTGCACATTAGTGAGGGGAGAGAGTGAGTATTTCCATTTCTCAGAGTTTATAAATAGTTAACGGCTGCTCGCGATTGGAAGAGGGCGTACTACACTTAGATATCTTATCTTAAAGCGACTCTTTAAAGCACCAAAAAGGAAACACAGCCAGTGAAACGGAGACTGTAATCGGAGGATGTTAGCAGTACTGTACGTTTGTATTTATATAAGACCGTTCTTCCCGAAATCAAGCTCAAACTAACTTGATCAACAAACCCGCCCGACAATGCCAGGAACCATGTAGTCTAGCAGCATACTGTATCTGGTCTACTTTCAAAGATTCAGCAGCATAAACCTCCCAAACTTTGACGTTCCTTCTTCCGAAGTGTTTGTTGGGAAGTTGTAAACATGCCTCGGCTTCCTGTGCATGTTGGCTTGATGATGTTGTGTAGAAGCCAGCTTATCTGGCTAGTCTCTGTGACAGATTCATGCTTTTTTGAGAAAGCTCTTGATGCTTGTAGATGGTCAGTGCTGGCGTGACTTTTTCGAGACAAGGCCATAATTCTGCTTTCCATCACACTTCTACATCCACATTATTTGTGCTTTAAATCTGGATGATTAGTTTTTAGAAATCAGAATATAACCTTGATAACAAAGCAGAATAGTGTGGTCAAGGATATCATGTTTACTTCCTGCTAATTGCAAACTCTTTCATGCATTTGGAAATACCCTAAAAACGCTGATAAGATTTGAGACCAGAGCATGTCTGGAATATTCATAGATTAAACGACACAAATCCAGCAACTAGTTCTTCATTGTACGTACAGTGTGCTAGAATGCTAGCTGGTGGTTGGGCTGTCTGACTAAATTTATCCTGAGATGTTGGGATTCCCACGCTGTGTTGTGTGGGTGTATGGATCAGTTCACCGTGAACAGGGATAACGGGTCACCGAGGAAGGCGGGACACTTGTGGGGGGGAACCCCAACAGCGCCTCCAGTCCCGGCTCTGTGGGTTCAGCCTCACTGGGGACGTGTGGAGGTTGTGGAGGTGTCAGTTATGTGGTCATGTGGTCATGGGAAAGCTGGAGCCGGAGCAGAGATGAATCTGACATTGGAGTTCCAGCAGCAAACTGACCTCAGAACAGGGCTTCTGCACTGAGAAAATTAAAGAAAGAGAGACTTTACTTACAGTACATAGCAGCTTAATGTTAGATTTTTATTATTTTGTCACATTGGCTGACATTTCTTGGGAACAAATTTTAAACAGAACTAGTTTAGTTTAGTGCTGCTTCAGCAATGCAAATTCAAGGTTTGCAATGCACTAGTTTAGCTTAGTTTAGTGATGTTTACTGCTGTTTAGTTTAGTTTCGTGCTGTTTAGTTTAGTGCTGTTTAGTTTAGTTTACTGCTGTTTAGTTTAGTTTAGTTTCGTGCTGTTTAGTTTAGTTTCGTGCTGTTTAGTTTAGTGCTGTTTAGTCAATATAAATTCTAAATTTATACACAACTAGTTTATTTTAGTGCTGCTTCAGCAATGCAAATTCAAGGTTTGCAATGCACTAGTTTAGTTTAGTTTAGTTTAGTGCTGTTTAGTTTAGTGCTGTTTAGTTTAGTGTTATTTAGTTTAGTGCTGTTTAGTTTAGTGCTGTTTAGTTTAGTGTTATTTAGTTTAGTGCTGTTTAGTACTGTTTAGTTTAGTGTTATTTAGTTTAGTTTAGTGTTATTTAGTTTAATGATGTTTCGTGCTGTTTAGTTTAGTTTCGTGCTGTTTAGTTTCGTGCTGTTTAGTTTAGTTTCGTGCTGTTTAGTTTAGTGCTGTTTAGTCAATACAAATTCTAAATTTATGCACAACTAGTTTATTTTAGTGCTGCTTCAGCAATGCAAATTCAAGGTTTGCAAGGCAATAGTTTATTGCTATTTAGTTTAGTCAATACAAATTCTAAATTTATGCACAACTAGTTTATTTTCAACGCATTCTCACCCCAAGGCGTCACCTTTGACCATGCTTCAATATTTGACGTTTTAGGCGCCCTTTAGCGTCACTTACATGACGCGATCCCACGGCGTCATCTAACTGACGCTAAAGGAAAGCGTCAGTTAGAGGACGCGGTTAGGTGTGGGGTGGGGGTAGGGTACACGCGATCCTAGGGCGTCATCTAACTGACGCTAAAGGGCGCCTAAAGCGTCAGATATTGAAGCATGTCCAAATGCTTCCCAAGGCGTCAGTTAGGTGACGCCTTGGGAGTGAGAATGGGCTGTTATTTTAGTGCTGCTTAAGCAATGCAAATTCAAGGTTTGCAATGCACTAGTTTAGTTAAGTTTAGTTTAGTTTAGTGCTGTTTAGTTTAGTTTAGTACTGTTTAGTTTAGTGCTGTTTAGTTTAGTTTAGTGTTATTTAGTTTAATGATGTTTAGTGCTGTTTAGTTTAGTGTTAATTAGTTTAGTGCTGTTAAGTGCTGTTTAGTTTAGTGTTATTTATTTTAGTTTAGTTTTGTTTAGTGTTATTTAGTTTAGTTTTGTGCTGTTTAGTTTAGTTTAGTGCTGTTTAGTTTAGTCAATACAAATTCTAAATTTATACTCAACTAGTTTATTTTAGTGCTGCTTCAGCAATGCAAATTCAAGGTTTGCAATGCACTAGTTTAGTTTAGTGATGTTTAGTTTAGTGATGTTTAGTTTAGTGTTATTTATTTTAGTTTAGTTTTGTTTAGTGTTATTTAGTTTAGTTTTGTGCTGTTTAGTTTAGTTTAGTGCTGTTTAGTTTAGTCAATACAAATTCTAAATTTATACTCAACTAGTTTATTTTAGTGCTGCTTCAGCAATGCAAATTCAAGGTTTGTAATGCACTAGTTTAGTTTAGTGATGTTTAGTTTAGTGATGTTTAGTTGTGTTATTTAGTGTAGTTTAGTGCTGTTTAGTTTATTCAATACAAATTCTAAATTTATGCACAACTAGTTTAGTTTAGTGCTGCTTCAGCAATGCAAATTCAAGGGTTGCAATGCACTAGTTTAGTTTAGTGCTGTTTGGTTTAGTGATGTTTAGTTTAGCTTAGTGCTGTTTAGTGCTGTTTAGTTTAGTGCTGTTTAGTTTAGTGTTATTTAGTTTAGTGCTGTTTAGTACTGTTTAGTTTAGTGTTATTTAGTTTAGTTTAGTGTTATTTAGTTTAATGATGTTTCGTGCTGTTTAGTTTAGTTTCGTGCTGTTTAGTTTAGTGCTGTTTAGTCAATACAAATTCTAAATTTATGCACAACTAGTTTATTTTAGTGCTGCTTCAGCAATGCAAATTCAAGGTTTGCAATGCACTAGTTTAGTTTAGTTTAGTGCTGTTTAGTGCTGTTTAGTTTAGTTTAGTACTGTTTAGTTTAGTGCTGTTTAGTTTAGTTTAGTGTTATTTAGTTTAATGATGTTTAGTGCTGTTTAGTTTAGTGTTAATTAGTTTAGTGCTGTTAAGTGCTGTTTAGTTTAGTGTTATTTATTTTAGTTTAGTTTAGTTTAGTGTTATTTAGTTTAGTTTTGTGCTGTTTAGTTTAGTTTAGTGCTGTTTAGTTTATTCAATACAAATTCTAAATTTATGCACAACTAGTTTAGTTTAGTGCTGCTTCAGCAATGCAAATTCAAGGGTTGCAATGCACTAGTTTAGTTTAGTGCTGTTTGGTTTAGTGATGTTTAGTTTATTTTAGTGCTGTTTAGTTTAGTTTAGTGCTATTTAGTTTATTTTAGTGCTGTTTAGTTTAGTTTAGTGCTGTTTAGTTCAGTTTAGTGCTATTTAGTTTAGTGCTATTTAGTTTAGTTTAGTGCTGTTTATTTTAGTTTAGTGCTGTTTAGTTTAGTGCTATTTAGTTTAGTGCTATTTAGTTTAGTTTAGTGCTGTTTAGTTTAGTTTAGTGCTGTTTAGTTTAGTGCTGTTTAGTTTAGTTTAGTGCTGTTTAGTTTAGTTCCGTGCTGTTTAGTTTAGTTTAGTTTAGTTCTGTTTAGTTTAGTGCTGTTTAGTTTAGTTTCGTGCTGTTTAGTTTAGTTCCGTGCTATTTAGTTTAGTTTAGTTTAGTTTAGTTTAGTGCTGTTTAGTTTAGTTCTATGCTGTTTAGTCAATATAAATTCTAAATGTATACACAAAACTAGTTTAGTTTAGTGCTGCTTCAGCAATGCAAATTCATGGTTTACAATTCACTAGTTTAGTTTAGTTTAGTTTAGTTTAGCAATGCTTGGTTATACAATCTCTACATTTAAGCACAGCTAATTTTTAGTTTAGCACTGCTTTAGCAATGTAAATTCACCTTTCTTACAATACATTACTGTTTTGTTTAATTTAGTTAATTAATACAGAAGGAGAGAAAGAGAAAGAGGAAAGAATGGAATTTCCCACGTTTTTCTTGTCTCTCCCCAAAGTTCTCAGCAAACTATATTTAGCAGCATTTGGGATGCTCTCAGTGACTCTGTGAGGAAAAAGGTCATTTTCCTGCTATTTTTCTTCTCAAGAGACCCCCTCAGCTCCCTCCATATTTCTCCCCTGCTGTGAAAGTCCTGTTAATCGTTTTCTCTCTGTGTTTGTTGGGAACATGTTGCCCTTGACCCCCTGGCCGGACCCCCACTCTCTCCTTCTGACGTCATGTGTGCTCAAACACACTCTCCACCAGGTGTGATCCTGATCAATCATTGCCCTGTTCATCCCTCAGATTCAATCCGCTGGTCATGTGACCTCTTTTGTTCTGCACATGGACTCGGTCAAACTTCACGCCACAGTATTTCTCTCTTTCTGGTCTGGTCTGCGGCCAAGTCCCTCGTTCCTTCCAGTGTGTTGTCCTCCTCCACAGAGCGAGGGAGGGACAGTTGGGGGAGGTGGAGAAAGGGAGGCAGGAAAAAGAGAGAGAGAGGAGAGCCCAACAGAATGTAAACACCTCTAGTCGAGGACAGGCTGTTCTTAATGTTTGGCATCTCAGAAGAAGTGATTTATAAAGCTTAAGACATAGAAAGAGTTTTTTTTCTGACTCTAAAGCAGCACCAGATCTCGCTGAGCTCATGCGATCGATCAGAAAACCACGTCTCTGTCATTCTTTCAACACAAACTCACTGTAATTCAACATAATCTGCATTTCCTGTATCATTCACTGGCAGGGGCCTTGTGTTTGACTATCGTAACACGAACGATCGTTTGTAATATAATAAAACTGTGCACCTATTACAAAATTACGGTAATCTCCGGGAGGCAAATTTTTCAAATTCACATTTTTACATTTTATTATTTTCATATTTAACTTAACTGCTGTTAGATCTTTAAACATTATTTGTTTAATTTGTATCTTGGTTCTATTGTTTATCATGTATTTTATTGCTCATACTTTGTTTGCGTGATTATTTTATTTATTTAATGACTACTTTATAAATTATCTGAAACTGTTCACTTAATTGAGAATTACTTGATGGCTACACACCATTGTTTTAATCAAATTAGTTGTTTATTTTAATGTTTACATTTTGTTTAAATAAAAAGTAATTTTAATATTTAATTTGATATTGTAAAAAAAATAATAATAAACAAATTATAAAAAATAAATTAAAAAAATTAAAAGATTAAAAAATAAATAAAAAATTTATAAAAAAATAAAAAATTAATAAACTTTAGAATAAACGTGGAAATTAAAAAAAAGATAAATTTAAAAAAATTAAAAGATTAAAAAATAAATAAAAATATATAAAAAATAAAAAATTAATAAACTTTAGAATAAACGTGGAAATTGTTATTTAACACTGTTGGATATATATCGAATTAAAAACTGGTATGGTGCATTGATTTATTAATAGCTGATACTTGATTAAATTACCCCAACAGAAAATTTACTTACAATCTTTACTTAGTCGAGAATTACTTGTTTTAATGTCATATATCTTTTAATAAATATTTAACCTTTAAATTTTATTATAAAATCAATCAAATTTTTTTTTTATCAAAATATTGAGATATAGACAAATATTAGTAGTTTGAGATTATAGAAAGACTGACTCAATTGTCATTTTGACACAAAGGTCATTTGTAAAAAAAAAAAGAAAAAAAAAGAAAATTGTGCCATGACTTTCAAACTTAAACATAAAATCCCTGCTTCCCTGTGCTTGTACATGTGAGTTTAGCACACAGATCATCTCTCCTGATTAATCAGCTCTGCATCTGGAAACACCCAGACAAACTTTGATAAGATTTGAGACCAGAACATGCTGTAACACGAACAGATCCAAGAGCTAATTACAAAATCACTGGAGTAATTTTGTGTCATTATTATTATGTTGTCTAAACACAAAGCCGGCGCAGGAAGCGAGGCCCGCGATCTTTCCCGTTCTGAGAGATTTCAAAGTGTTTCTCTTTGCTGGAAATGAGGGCGGCAACAGCGCAGAGGACAGAGGGGGCGCAGAGAGAGCGTTTTAGCACTGCGATGAGGCTAACGTGATCGGACGTTTTCATTGAGGCGAGAAAGAAAGAGAGAGAGAAGGAGGGAAGAGAAAGGAGACATGCGGGGGATGTCGAGGGACCTTTGGGACGCTCTTTCTGCTTTTAGGTGAAACCGCAGCTCTGCTTGTACCTGCAGCACCTCCTCTCTGAAGAAAAGAGACAGAGAATTTTTAGCAAAAATGCTGAAAATAACAATGGGAATCCAAGCTGGTTTATGCAAATTAGTGCTGGTCAAATAGTGAAGCTTGCTGATAGTGTTGCTAGTTAAGAACAGAAACATACTCTACACAAGTACATGCACTTGAAAAACACTGTTTATTTAATTGAGAGTTATTGATGGCTACTGGCTACATACAATTATCTTTTTAGATAAAGTTATTTTTATTATTTTATATTAAACTGTGTAGCCTAATACGTAAACACTAGGTGCAAAAGGACACACTATGCATTTATACTGCATGGAGTGTGAATTTTATGTTTGTTTGTTTTTTGTCAATCAACATCGGAGTCTGACGCCTCCCCCTCTCCGCTAACTGTCCAACATTCCACACTCTGTTCATGTAGTGCATCATCCGGGTATTTAAAGCGCACTATTTCTTTTTTAAATATACAGTGAACACACTATTTATGCTTAAAAAACGTCATAGAATAGTGCGTAAGTATGCAATATGGGACGCACCTACTGTAAATAAAATGATTAAATCAAATAATTAATTAAACCAATAAAAAAAATTCTTTATAATTAAAATTCCTTTTGGAAATAATATTTGTATCATGGTAGATGTTAAAAACAGCAACTATTGGAAATTTTGATAAGACGATGTTTTATTATTCAAATGACTTTTGAAAATAGGATTATTGTGATTATTATGTTATATCCTGTGTTTTCATGAAATATTAAACAAAGTCAATTTATTTATTGGTTTAATTATGTATTGACTTCCATATTTTGGTAGATTTAATTATTGCTTTCATTAATTATTGATAGATTTAATTGGTCCATCAAATCTAGAGCTGTCAAAGCAATTAATAGCGATTAATCACATCTAACTTAAAAAAATTGTTCACGTCAGTTCACATTTTGTATGTTTCGGGCCTAAGAAGCCACAACAGTGCTGGGAAACTGTAAATTTGGTGACATAAACACAACTGATACCTTCCACGCAGACTTTCTGTTCTTCACCATGAAGAGCTGTCACTTTCAGGTAGCAGAGGCTAGATGATGTCAGCAGTGTGACATCATGTCCTCCAGACACCTGACCTCCAGGGAGTCTGGCTGCGGTGAATCACCTGAGAGAGAGAGAGAGAGAGAGAGGTGTGACACACAGCCTGATCAATCAAAAGAAGTCTACTAAAAATATTAAGAAATGCGTGATATATTGGTACCAATTTCCCCTATTTAGATTACAATTAAACTTTAAAAACACTTATATTTTAATAACATTGTTAAATGGTATCTTTAGCCAATTAGCTAAATTATATGAAATAATATTAAAGGAGTAGTTCACTTTTAAAAAAAACTTTTGCTGATAATTTACTCACCCCCATGTCATCCAAGATGTCCATGTCTTTCTTTCTTCAGTCGAGAAGAAATTAAGGTTTTTTGATGAAAACATTCCAGCATTTTTCTCCATATAATGGACTTCAATGGGAACCAAACGGTTCAAGGTCCAAAAGACACTTTCAGTGCAAACTGCAAACTGTTCAAAGGGCTTTAAACGACACCAGACGATGAATAAAGGGAAAAATGCTAAATTAAGGGAAACATTATCTGTAAAAATGACATATTTCTGTAAAAATTACAAGAACGACTCTTCCAATAATATACACAAATGTGCTGTTTATACAAACAGTCTATCACTTGTTGTAGCAAAATATTTGGGTCAAATGTGGACTAAATTTTTTAATTACATTGAACCTAACGGTTGGGTTGTCCATATTTGACCCAAACATGGGTTGAAGCAACACAGAATATTTAACGTTCCATCTTTTTACAAGTAAGATAGCCATTCACACATCTGCACCAAAATGCTGTTAAACTCTTTGTCAGAACCGATTTACTGGTATTTTTGGAAAAACTTCTGTTTACACATGATATCGTAGCTGTAAAGACTGTAGAGTTGGTGGAGATTTGGTGTTGTCCTTAAATAGGAAAATCCATAAATCGTCTTTCCTTCTTCTCCAAACAATAGAGTCGTCCCCTCTTTATGCTCAGGTGTATAATTCCCCAGCCGGGCTTCCCTGAGTACAATGACCTCACTTCCTGTCTTTCTTCTCCTCACAATTCCTGTTCGACAATGGGCTAGATTTTTGTCCACGTGCTGCTTCTGAAATCTAACATCAGGAATGTTTCCACTGGGAATGTCGTCCGGTGGCCCTTGAATTCAAGCGGCGACCTTGAGTTAAAGCCAGTTTGGACCAAACTAGCCATGCCAAGTTCATCTTTTAACTTTACCGTAGACCAGAAGCAAGCAGAAACTTTACTTTCCGAAGCCACTGCGCTGTGAATGATTTAGCGTCCCTGCGGCGGCGCTGCTGGGAACAGCAGGATTACACCAGCGCGCTGGCTTTAGCGCTCATCATTTATGGAGGTTCAGGCTTGTCCCAGCTCGAGCTTCTCGGAGGGCATGAATAAGGCATGTTCAGCCGCTGCTCGGTGTGTACGGCAGGCCTCGGACGACATGATGGAGTCCAGGGGGGAACAGGAGGGGTCGGTCGCAGGAAAACACACACTAGGCCAGACAGGAGGCATGTTGTGACTGGGAACAATGAGGTTTATTTAGTATGACAGCAACAGCAGGAGACGCAGTGAACATGAGAGCTTCAAGCATGTGTGTGTGTCCGGCTGCCAGATCGGTGGACGGAAACATCATTATACTGGGGTTAAGTGTTTAGCTTTTTTGTGATTTTATTTAGTTTGTTTTTTTTGGATTGATCAGGAAAGTATGGAAGCTTGTTTCCGCCATAGAATGAAAAAAATAAAGGTAATTGCGACTTTTTTCTCACAATTGCGAGTTTACTTCTCGCAATTCTGACATTATTTCTCAGAATTGCGTGATATAAAGTCAGAATTGCGAGATATAAAGTCAGAATTGCGAGATATAAAGTCAGAATTGCGTGATATAAAGTCAGAATTGCGAGATATAAAGTCAGAATTGCGTGATATAAAGTCAGAATTGCGAGATATAAAGTCAGAATTGCGAAGTTATAAAGTCAGAATTGCGTGTTATAAAGTCAGAATTGCGAGATATAAAGTCAGAATTGCGTGTTATAAAGTCAGAATTGCGTGTTATAAAGTCAGAATTGTGTGATATAAAGTCAGAATTGTGTGTTATAAAGTCAGAATTGCGAGATATAAAGTCAGAATTGCGTGTTATAAAGTCAGAATTGCGTGTTATAAAGTCAGAATTGCGTGATATAAAGTCAGAATTGCGAGATATAAAGTCAGAATTGTGTGTTATAAAGTCAGAATTGCGTGATATAAAGTAAGAATTGCGTGATATAAAGTCAGAATTGCGTGTTATAAAGTCAGAATTGCGTGATATAAAGTCAGAATTGCGAGATATAAACTATTCCGGGGGAAAAAGTTAGTCTTTTTTCCCCCTTAGAATTGGCCTGATAAGTCACAATTGCGAGTTTATATCTCACGATTCTGAGAAAAGATGTCAGAATTTCGACATATAAACTCACAATTATGTTATAAAGTCAGAATTGTGAGATGTAAACTCAGAATTGTGAGAAAAAAAGTTTTGAGAACTTTTGAAAAAAGTTCAACTCACTGATTCAATGATTCAGTCACAGCAGATAAGATCTCACTGGAGGTGAATATTATTCATGAATAACAAATTTTGCCTTCAGAATTTTGTCCCGACTGAAAGCCTCATTCTTAGTGATTGTATTTCATTCAATTCATAACATCATTTGGGTTTGGAACGACATGAGTGTGAGTAAATAATTACCATTTTTATTTTTTAAGGGAGTCTGATTGGCGGAGGTAACCATATTTCCAAGTTTTAGGAATCAGTCATTGAAAAACCCATATTGATTCATCTCTAATCAGATTATATCCCCTTCAGTGTCTAACGGCCCTGCTCTCTGCCTTCACATTTGTGTGCTGTGATTTGCAAGACGAACATTTGATTACACATGATGAATTAAAAATTAAAAGAGACGGCTTTCCTCTTTTCTCCATTCTCATGTATCTTTGATGTGCATTTCATTTCTTTTCTCTGGTTCGCTCTCAGACCGGCATAACACGAGCGCGAGGACGTTTTTAGCTCGGTTTGGGTAATGAACTGTAAGATTTGACTGTGTGGAAGGAAAGGCAGTGAGACGGAAGACGGTCCCTCTTGAGGGCTGCTAAAAGCCTGCTGTCGTAAAGCCTTTCTACCGCCACACCCCACCAGAGCAACGATCGCAGAATCCAGCGCAGATGACATTTCGTATCAATGCAGTTTAGACCTAGGAAACCAGTACTATTGTTACTTGCTTGAATTTCTATGCTGGTTTGGTTCTGGTGAATGTCACTGTTGAAGCTTTTGGACCAAGTAACTAGCTTAAACAGAAACATCTCATTGGTCAAGCCAGGTTTAAGATAATGTTGGTAGTCAGTTTGGACCAGCATAAAAATTCATGTTAATTGAGTTACTATAGCTAACAAAAACAATGCAAAGGCCATTGTTTCGATTCCCGGAGAATGCATCCTTCATTTATAGCTTGACAGGGTTTCTACAGTTGGGATTGGGATTAATGGATATGGCAATGTTAATGTATTTAGTCTTGGCGGAATAGATCTGCTACACTGTTGCTGCTGCACATGTACATACATGATATAACCCCCCCGTACAGTGTTGTGCCTGAACGCGTTCAATGAACTGGTGTCGGTGGTTCTGGTGTCTGTGAACGCACGCTCTCTCAGTTTAACTTCGTACAATGGGCCATCCGCATTTGACGCAAAGATGCTCGTCAGTTTCCGGTTGGGGAGATTAAAGCGGAGGAAAACGGGATTATGGCACAGTCTTCCTCCCGTCTTTGAAATTAAACTTTCATACGTTTAGATGTAAGTTTACATATAGTTCTGTTTATTTAATATAATTTTAAAAAGAAGCATAAACACAACAAGGGGTGTCTGTTTTGTCTGTTTTTGTGACTAACGTTTCTTTAGTATAACCATGGAGTATAAAATTCTCGGTATTGCATTGGACTCTACGATCGGCGGAAGTTATCGAGCATCCCTAATGCTTCACCGGAAATACCGCCGTGCATAGAGCCCATAGGGTGCCAGATTTCAATAGAGCCGTCCAGGCGAAAACCCGGCTTAAACACACGTAAACAGGCCTTAAAGGAGAACTCCGGCGCAAAACGAACCTTTGGTCTAATTACACATTGTTACCTAGTCAACCGTTATCTGAGATTTGTTTTCATGATTGCCGAATGTAAATAGTTTTATCTCTAAAAACAGTTTAGCCTATAACGCTAGTATAATGCTAGTATATAGGGCATAGAGTAATGACAAATAAAAATCGCTTGTTATTACCACTAACAAGGCTCAAAATAGCCCCACACTAACACGGTAGCATAATAAGGGTCCCTACATTCAAACCGAAGCATTGAGAACTTTGTCAGTGTCCATACAGTTTAATAAGAAGATATTTTATACACACTGTCAACTTCGCGAATACAGGAAGAAGCCATCTTTGAAAAATAGTCTCTACCAGTCGATCTACGAGCGCCGATCCAAGTGCGCTGAACTGTGCAGAATCTCATATGGTCCGTTGTTTCCGGAAGAAACACAAACACGAACCATTTTCTACTCTTCAATATGTACACGTAGCCTACTGTTCGCGCTCACCTTATCACCTTATTCACATCTCACCAGCGCACTTGGATCGGCGTACGTAAATCGACTGGTAGAGACTATTTTTCAAAGATGGCTTCTTCCTGTATTCGCGAAGTTTACTGTGTGTTTAAAATATCTTCTTATTAAACTGTATGGACACTGACAAAGTTCTCAATGCTTCGGTTTGAATGTAGGGACCCTTGTTATGCTGTCGTGTTGGTGTGGGGCTATTTAGAGCCTTGTTAGTGGTAATAACAAGCGATTTTTATTTGTCATTACTCTATGCCCTATATACTAGCGTTATACTAGCCTTATAGGCTAAACTGTTTTTAGAGATAAAACTATTTACATTCGGCAATCATGAAAACAAATCTCAGAAAACGGTTGACTAGATAACAATGTGTAATTAGACCAAAGGTTCGTTTTGAGTCGGAGTTCTCCTTTAATATGTAGCGAAAAACACCCAACCTGGCAACACCAGCCACCATTGTCGCACCGCAGCCGCCGTCGACAAATGCAAGTGAGGAGGCTTCGTATGATCATTTAAACGGATTTTATGAGGAGGTCGGTGAGGATGGGGAAAAATCTTACATTTCGGTGCAAACTTTGCCTGTCGATAAAATAATTGTTGTCTGTGGTTGTATATGGGCTGTGGCAATAAATACAAATTTTAAAAAGCTCGCAACATATGGAAAAAAAGAACTATGAATGAACTAGTTCATTTTAAAATGTGTTATTATTATTATTATAGTTTATTTAGATAGGGACAGATACAGATAACATAGATACACTTTGACAGTGATCTGATGCATGTGTGAACTGAACTTTGAGCTAGTTCATGTAGAAAGTGGACTTTCCCAACACTGCCCCCGTGGCAGATCTATACAGGTGGAGCTGGGGGAAGGCGGAGGGTTTCTGAAGGCGCTGCACACTGATAACAGCAACACTACCGGTATTTGAACGTTGAGCCGCAGCTCATTTGCCGCTGATGCATCGGAAACCATTCAGCTGCGGTATGTAGATGATGTGATCACTACCAAATGAGTTAAGGACCGATCAGCCCTTGCGCCATCTAGAGTTTCACGATAGAACTTGGTATTTATAAAAAGGAGTGGAAAATCTGGGAGTTTTAATAATGTAGACCTCGGAAAGTCATCAAAATGAATCAAATGTTTAGCTAAAATATTTAATGAGATATTCAAATTATTTAGTTTCATCGTCAAATAATTTTCAAAAATCCTTATCCTCGTGCAAATCCGTTGGTCAAAAGGCGTGAGAACCAGGGTTGTGCAAAATTCAGAATTGGCTCCGTTTCAATTCACAAGTTGCTATTTGAATTCTATTGGCCACTCGTCAAAGGAAATTCGGTTGGAATGAGAGGAAGAGGAATTTACTGAATTCAAAGGTATTCAACACAGGTGATGCATTCTGGGAAATTAAGTAAAGTTCAGTTTTAAAATGGGAGATTTAAAAAGCATTCTCAATTCAGTGGTAAATAGTGCACAACCCTGCTGGGAACCTAACTTGAACTTACTGTTAGTTTGGGAACTGTACATGCTGGTCTTTTCAGCAGGGACATCCATCAAAGTTTCAGTATGAAGTTTTAGTTTGGTCCATGTCTGTGAACTTGCGCTGCTATATCAGGTGGACGCTTCAGGGGGCCAGTGTCGCTCCGGCCCCTATAGTCAACAATACGACTGACAGCCAGACCTTTTACGGAATAGAAAACCCCCAGATATTATCAGTAACACACACACACACAAATGGACTCACCACTGAATGGACATACAGGCCTCGGCGTGTAACAATAGCTGGGACTGATATTTCTCTCTGTTCTTCATGCTTTGATATACATGAGCGCCTTTCCTCCCTAAAAGGACGGAGAGGATCTATTAATGTAGAAACAGACCTTTAAAATCCTCAAGACTTTTAAGCATCTTGACCACACGGGTTTACAAGACCCAGATCTTCCATCCCGATAACACTGGATTACGTAGTAAACTTCTACTTCCATCTTTTTTTCTGTTTATCCTTTTAAGTCTGGGTTTTCTGCTCTTTATATTAGTTTTTGTCTCTCGCCCTCCGTCAGCATGTTTTATCAGCTGTCAAAGGGCTGGAGTGCTCAACTGCTGATTTGTTGGAAAATAAACACTGACAGTTTAATTTATCTCAGCTGCTCTGGACTCCATAAAAGGCCTTGGTCTTCTGAAAGTCATTTGTTTACATTTGAGCTCTTGGATGTTTGATATAAAAATACTCTTTCTCATCTTAAACAATGGGAAAATGAAGCAATGGGTGTCGTAGATAATATTTAAGCTGTACTAATCAGCAAATCTGTGCTTTTGGGTGAGGAATCACTCACTGGGCTGGTTTATTTAGTTGATGTGTGTCATCAGCTATGAACTTCTGTGTCTAGTTGTGCTGAAAAAAGAGATTTATGAGTGTTTTGGGAGGAAATGAGGAGAGAGATCTCATTTATGTTCCAGTTAAGCATCGAGTTTGTCTTGGATGTTTCTGCCAAAATCATAAAAATAGAAACAAATAAGCCAAGTGCTGAGATACAGCATATGCAGGATATATATTCGCATGATGGACATACATTATACTTACATATCTGGCATCTCCCGAAACTCTAACGGAGACACATGTCAGGTTATGCAACTGTTCCTCATGTACAGCAATGAGAATGGAGAGCAAAAGGAGACTTGCTTTTGGTTTTCAGATTCGTCCTGAGACATGGGTCCTTCTAACCCCATATGTGTCTCCAAGAGCCAAGATACCAAAATCTGCTACCAAAAGTCAAATATTTGTCATCAAATACTAACACTGAGCTATGCCACATTATTTTTATCACTCTGTACTATATATCAACAATTGTCTCATTTCATTGATATATTTATGTGTATTTATTGTATACATTTAATATTGTAAATACTAATGCTGTAGTATAATATTGTAAATATTTGTAATGTATAATCTAGAATGATATCAAAACAATGATAAAAGTATATAGTATATTAAATTAAATATATATATATATATATATATATATATATATATATATATATATATATATTAGGGCTGTGCAAAAGTTAATTGCGATTAATCGCATCCAAAATAAAAGTCTGTGTTTACATAGTATATTTGTGTGTGCTGTATATAATTATTTTGTATATATAAATACACACACATGCATGTATAGGTTTAAGAAAATGTGTTATTCCTATATAAAATATTTATATTTATATAATATAGATTATGTATTTATATATATATACAGAATTTAAGCGCAAATAATTCTTAAATATATACATGCATGCATAGGTATTTATATATACAAAATAATTATATACAGCACACTCAAATATATTATGTAAAACTGACTTTTATTTTGGATGCGATTAATCGCAATTAACTTTTGCACAGCCCTAATATATATATATATATATATATATATATATATAATATATAGCCTATACTTATTAGAATGCATATTACTAGGATTTGGGCTATTTATTAGTACTAATGATGCACATATTAATGCCTTATTCTGCATCTAAACTTAACAACTACTTTACTAACTATTAATAAGGAGTAATTAGGAGTTTATTGAAGCAAAAGTCATAGTTAATACAGTAGTTAGTTAAATAGTGGAAATTGTACCCTAATTATATTTATGTATACACTCACCTAGAGGATTATTAAGACCATACTAATACTGTGTTTGACCCCCTTTGGCCTTCAGAACTGCCTTAATTCTACGTGGCATTGATTCAACAAGGTGCTGAAAGCATTCTTTAGAAATCTTGGCCCATATTGATAGGATAGCATCTTGCAGTTGATGGAGATTTGTGGGATGAACATCCAGGGCACGAAGCTCCCGTTCCACCACATCCCAAAGATGCTCTATTGGGTTGAGATCTGGTGACTGTGGGGGCCATTTTAGTGCTGTGAACTCATTGACATGTTCAAGAAACTAATTTGAGATGATTCGAGCTTTGTGACATGGTGCATTATCCTGCTGGAAGTAGCCATCAGAGGAT
Source organism: Pimephales promelas (assembly GCF_988280905.1). NCBI lineage: Eukaryota > Metazoa > Chordata > Actinopteri > Cypriniformes > Leuciscidae > Pimephales > Pimephales promelas. The sequence continues at coordinate 11,838,548 of NC_142793.1, forward strand.
GGGGACATGGTGGTCATAAAGGGATGGACATGGTCAGAAACAATGCTCAGGTAGGCCGTGGCATTTAAACGATGCCCAATTGGCACTAAGAGGCCTAAAGTGTGCCAAGAAAACATCCCCCACACCATTACACCACCACCACCACCAGCCTGCACAGTGGTAACAAGGCATGATGGATCCATGTTCTCATTCTGTTTACGCCAAAATCTGACTCTACCATCTGAATGTCTCAACAGAAATCGAGACTCATCAGACCAGGCAACATTTTTCCAGTCTTCAACTGTCCAATTTTGGTGAGCTCTTGCAAATTGTAGCCTCTTTTTCCTATTTGTAGTGGAGATGAGTGGTACCCGGTGGGGTCTTCTGCTGTTGTAGCCCATCCGCCTCAAGGTTGTGTGTGTTGTGGCTTCACAAATGCTTTGCTGAATACCTCGGTTGTAACGAGTGGTTATTTCAGTCAAAGTTGCTCTTCTATCAGCTTGAATCAGTCGGCCCATTCTCCTCTGACCTCTAGCATCAACAAGGCATTTTCGCCCACAGGACTGCCGCATACTGGATCTTTGTAAACCCTAGAAATGGTTGTGTGTAAAATTCCCAGTAACTGAGCAGATTGTGAAATACTCAGACCGGCCCGTCTGGCACCAATAACCATGTCACGCTCAAAATTGCTTAAATCACCTTTCTTTCCACACCACTGAATACATGGAAGCAACTGTGTTTTATCATTAATAAAGCACAGCTATTGACCAATCAGAATCAAGGACTGGAACTAACCGTTTTATATATATATATATATATATATATATACAGTATATATACATATATACAGTATATATATGTATATATATACACACACTATATCATTATTGTTATATAAATATTAATGTATATCTTATGTGATTTTATGATTTTACTTTGCTATAACTCCTGTTGTCCATGAGGGCTCTCTCTCTCTCTCTCTCTCTCTCTCTCTCTCTCTCTCTCTCTCTCTCTCTCTCTCTCCGCAGCTCTTGGCAGCAGGCGTTCAATGCAGAGAGCAAACAGGGAATTCACCTTAAAAGGAGCCAATCTTGAGTCTCTATAAACCCGAGAGAGCTGAGAGTGTATATACAACGGCATGAAACAGTTTACAGTCACTCCAGCACTTCTTAAATAGTTACTTACGTCTGTTTTTCTTGTTTGTGTGTGTGTGTGTGTGTGTGTGAGAGAGAGAGACGGAGAGAAACTCAGCATATCCATGGGTTCACTTTCCTATAAGATACCTCTGTGTGTGTTTATAGTCTTTTTTTACAGTCATATATAATCTATTGTCTTTTTTACAGTCCGATGCACAGCTTACACAACAAAACACTCACTGTTGGGCCACCAGACAAGCATGTGATGAATAAAACTTTGAACTCTGAGAGAGAGAGAGTTACAGAAAATGGCTTACTGAGTGTTTACGAATGACAGTGGTCCGGTTTCATTGGTGGAAGTTGTTCTCTAAGCATCATGGAAGACCAAAGCCCCTCAGATAAACACCTGAAAATCACAGGATTATTATGGGACTTGAAAGTCAAGTACTCAAAGTCTTATAGCGGTTGTAGCTTCAAACCAAGGCCAGAAAACCAGATTAGGCTATATATCACAACAACAACAAAATAATATATATTTTAATATTAAATTACAAAAACAACCTGTTAAATGCAAATATTGTTTAATATTTTGTGTTGACACAATTAATATAACCACAATGACGTTATTCTCTTGATTTAATTTCCAAACAGACAAGGTGAATCATCCTGATAAATTTGGAAATGTGGTTTATACCAGGAACAAATTTATGACTTCTGAATCTCGACACCATATTCAGACAGACACGAAACTGCAATAAGAGCTTTTGAATATTTTACACGCAGCTCTGCGGTGCGTCAAACTCAGCTGGCAGCACCGAGAGATACAGCGCACATTAAAGTTGGTTTCAGTGACCCTCTGCTGATTTGAGATCAGTTGTCTGTAGTCCTACATGACAGTTTCAGCTGAACTGAGTTAATATTAACTTTGATAGATATAAAATTTTCATATAATGAGATAAATTCAAGTCAAAAAAGTTTTGTGACTGCATTTAGGGTAAGTTTACATGACAACGATGAACTAAAAACGGAAAAGTTTTTCCTTTGCCTTTTTCGCGAACAGATAACAACACTGTCAAAGCGATCCCCGTTCACACTGATCCGCAAAATGACAACAACAAAAAGTGCTGCATTCTGCTGCCAGGCCAGTAGATGGCGAGATATAATATATATATAATAGCTTTTATTTTTATACTTTTAGTAATTTTGCTAATTTAGTAATTTTTGTGCATTTTTTTTTTTAATATTGATTCTTGGGTTTCATTTTTTTTTATTATTATTTCCGTTTTTGTTTATAGTTTAGTTTTAGCTTGATTTATTTCCAATTAATAATTTTAGTGCTTCAACTTAAAATTGTTTCAGTTTATTGTCGAATCAATATTTTTACGTTTCATTTAGTTGAAGTTTTTCATATTTGTATTTTATTTCATTTCAGCATGTATGTGTTTTAAATAGTTTTAGTTAATGTTAACCTTGTATTTTTTGTACACTGAAAAAAAAATATTTTCAAGATTTGTTATCACAACATATTTTCTTTTGTCAAATCAACTTTCTAATAATTTATTTAGTTGACATAACTTATTATTTTGAGTTTCTGATGGTTAAATTAATCTACTTCATTGTATTAACTCACATTTTCCAGTTCAATCAAATGAAAAATTTTAAGGCAACCAGGTTACTTACTTTTTTAAGTTAAATTAACAATATTTTTTTACAGTGTAGTAATCACAACATTTTTTTCTTTTGTCAAATCAACTTAAATAATTTATTTAGTTCAGATAACATATCATTTTGAGTTTCTGATGATTAAATCATTCTCCTTCATTGTATTAACTCACTTTTTCCAGTTCAATCAACTTAAAATTTTGAGGCAACCAGGTTACTTTTTTAAGTTAAACCGACAATATTTTTTTTACAGTGCATTGTATTGTAGATTATTGTATGTTTTATAATGCATCTTCTTCACAATTGAATGTTTTCATCTCCAATAAATCTCAAAAAACAAAACAATTTTCACTCAGAAATCGCTACACTGTAAAAAAACATTTTCGAGATTTGTTATCACAACGTTTTTTTCTTTTGTCAAATCAACTTAAATAATTTATTTAGTTGAGATAACTTATTATTTTGAGTTTCTGATGATTAAATTAATCTCTTTCATTGTATTAACTCACTTTTTCCAGTTCAATCAACTTAAAATTTTAAGGCAACCAGATTACTTACTTTTTTAAGTTAAACCAACAATATATTTTTACAGTGTTGTGAATTTCACGAACAATTACAAAGAAATGGCAAGTAACATACGTGAAATGTAGAAATAGCATTTTCTTTAAAACTTCTCAGATCATTTTTTACAATATTTTTTACAGTTATATATAACATGGATGCCCAGCCATTTCCTCCGCATTAATGCTTTAATCCTGCGAGCGTGTAAATCTCAGACCCAGAGTGAGAACATCTCGCCTGCCTGCGTCAAACAAACGTGTCAGTTTGCTGCTCTTCTCGTGCCGTGGAGATCTGCACACTGTCATTTAGATCATAACAGAGGGACAGAGCTATACACAAACACGATTTACAGCGGAGAACACGAGTCCACGCTCGACTCCTCTCGCTCATCCGCTGTTTCTTAAGAAACCCAGAATCCCTGTTTGTTTATGAACTTTTACATCTTCTGAATTTTATTACTGACCCCCCGCGTGACCCCTGCAGTTCCTCTAAACACTAAGTGGGGGTGTGAGTGCTCTCATTAAGGTCCTCTTGCTGTTATCTCCGCGGCGATGAAGAATGTTAGGGGTTGTTATTTATACCGCTCGTGTCTGATAGCGAGGTGCGGTGGCAGACGTGTTTATCTCTCGATTACGAAGGGGGCAGGGTGGTCCCCCGCTGGGACTCTACAGGGTAAAAGAAACACCCAAATCACGCCCTCTGCTAATTAGAGTGTTTATCTGATATCTCGATTAACCGAGACATTTGTGGACTGATCTGAGGAGAGATTCAGCTTAAACACGAACCAAACAACTACAGTTTTGTGGCTACTTAAAGGGATAGTTCACTTTGAAATTAATTTTTGGTATGTTTTAGCTTACCTCAAGGGCATCCAAGATGTAGGTGTCTTTGTTTCCACAGCATTTTCAATTTTGATATTTTTTTTTAGGTCTAACCGTTCATGTCTGTCAGTCGTATAATGATGTGACTGTGATTACAAGAGGTAAAAACAATATAAATACTGTTCGTTTTCTCACACAAACCGCTTGTTTTGTGTCTTAGGCCATCAATGTGTATTTACATTTACGAGTCAATAAATCATGTTTAATTTGGACTTCTCTGTGCATGCTCTTTGAGGTGGTGACCATAGACCTTCATTATATGACTGACAGACAAGAACGGTTTGACCTAAAAATATCAAAATTGAAAATACTGTGGAAACAAAGACACCTACATCTTGGATGCCCTTGAGGTAAGCTAAAACATATCAAAAATTAATTTCAAAGTGAACTATCCCTTTAAGAGCCTTCAGTGCCTGGCTAAAAAAGAGTCACTGTTTGGATTTAAAGAGGCAAATGCTTAAGAGTCTATGATTGGATCTTTATTGCAGTGATTGTTATGTTTCTAGCATGTTATATGTTTGGCAACAGTTCTTCTAATACTAAATGATGGAGTGTGTAGCTTTACATTTCATAAACAGTCAGGAAGCCACAACAGGATGACAATGTCAAGCTTCATCAGACTCATATTGGGAAAGTATGGTTGTGAGGAGCTTGAAGAATCATTTTCACAAATGAATCATCTCAGATCTTAAATTCACTGGAAGTCTTTGGGATGTGCTGGAGGAGACTTTACAGAGTGCTGGACTCTTGCATTATCAATACAAGATCTTGAGCGAAAAATCTGTGCACCACTTGATAGAAATAACATCACAAAGTTTATTTATATATCTTATATCATGGCTGGGCAGACTTGTATATTTACAGATAAAATGCTATTTTAGAATAAGTTGTTGTTCAAGTTGTTTCGTATCTATTTTAGTGCAAAGTAGCACAGACTTTACAATTCAAAATTTAAATTCAATTCAAATGTATTTTTATAGCGCTTTTCACAATACATATTGTTTCAAAGCAGCTTAGAAAGTGCATTTCACAAATGTGCATGGAAAAACACATTTAGTTAATCATGTAATAATTTAGGGCACAACACATCGCCGGTGTTGAGTCGTCTCTTCACAGGCGTTTAGTCGTCTCGTCGCAGGTATTTTGGCATCTGAAGTCTCCGTGAGAGGCTGGATACAAACTGGAGCTGACGAACGCCATTTTTCTCGGGACTCTATTTATTACAATATTTATTTTATACAGAACTTATTTATTACAATAAATTAAGGGGAAATTAATAAAAAATGCAAATGGCATAATTTGATGGATCTAATTTTATTGCATTCTTTAAATAGCTGTTTCTATCCACCTATTTTAATGCGCGTTTTGGGATATCGTATTAAAATGGAAACACCAAGATGTGCTAAAAACTCTCCCTGAAATCCTAAAACATGAGTGTGCATTTATGAGTCAACATGTTAATCAGTGGCTCAAACCCCTTTTAGCAATGCTCATGAATAGTTAGGACTTGCCGAACTTAACAATGGAAAAATACTTTTACAACCAAACTGTGCAATTTCTTAATTGCAGTTCATTACAGAAATGGTACATGGAAATATTCTCTAGATGGAGGAGGGATTAATAGGCCTACACTACAGCTATAATACTACAACAATTTTCCATACAGTAAAATCATATCCGAATATCAGTGATTAAAGGTGTAAACTGCTGATACTGTGGCATCTTTTCCTCTTTAAATACAGTATGAACTAGGAAGTTCAGAGATTGCTTTAGTTAAGCAGTAAGCAGGTAAATGATTGTTAACGCCTCCGGTTTCTGGTCTCAGAGTAATTGTGTGCCAGTACAAAGTCAGGAAACCAGTCATTCCTGCACACACAGTCTGCATTAATACACACACACACACACACACACACACACACACACACACACACACACACACACACACACACACACACACACACACTCTGCAACAGCTTAGGCAAACTGACTTCAGCTCTGCTTGTGTACATAAAAGACTAGTTGAATCACAGACTAAAACACACACACACACACACACACACACTCCTCTGACTAATGAATCACAGCATCTGTAGATCAGATATTACACACCAGAATGTGAAACCATCTCTATCATTCAGAGAAACTAGTCTATGGCCAATAATGGTAAAATAACAATGAATATATTTAATAGTAATATAATATAATTAATTAAAAATATATCCTTTAATATTAAATTATAATAATAGTAATATTGTCAGATTAGTATTATTATAAATCATTAAGCACCTAATCTCTTATTCTTAAAACTGTATTTTAATTATTATATTTATAGAAGTACATAAATAAAGTCAATACTATAGTGTTTAAATTAAGGTATTTATACAGTGTAAAAAAATATTGTTGGTTTAACTTTAATTTTAAGTTGATTGAAATGGAAAAAAACGAGTTAATACAATGAAGGAGATTGATTTAATCATCAGAAACTCAAAATATTATGTTATCTGAACCACATTAATTATTTAAGTTGATTTAACAAAAGAAAAAATCTGATACAAATCATGAAAATATTTTTTTGCAGTGTAATATAAAAATAATATAAAATGCTACAGTGTATTATCAGAGGAAAATCTTGAAGTTGTTTTAAATCTATTTGATTTTGTGCGAAGAAGCACTTCAATTACAGTAAACAAAGGAGCTTTAATTAAATATAAAAATAAAAATAAATCTTTGTAAAAAAATGATGTGTAACCAGATGAATTTGTCCTTCTGTTTTTGTTTGTCTGCTTTAACACATGTGTCTAGATGATTTAACGGGATGATATAAATGTTTCACACTCAAGCGCATTTACCATAAAACATGCGCGGGAAATCGAGAGTGTCACAAGACTGAGCCAAAACACGTCACGGGACAGCCGTGAGATCTCGCAGGCCTCAGAGGATATTTACATAAAAGGCAATGTGAAATATTTGATCTGAAACTAAATTTAACCTGTATCAATGTCACATGTAGACTGAACAAATTCAGTTCATTTTGGTAACATGGGCCAGAGCATGTGAAGTTGATTCTCACTTTATATTCAAGGCACACACACACTACTGTATAAGCATTCAAATTAAAACTGTCATGTAAAAGACATAACCATTAGAAAAACATTAAATTATGGACTACAGAAAGTAGTAAAGAGGAAGGCTTATACAGGGATGAGGGGTCCACCAGGTCCTCTCAGGTCGTCTCCCATTGGCTCCGAGGGAGAAGGGGGTCCACCCTTAAAAGGCTGTTATGGCCTCTATGGATTTTAGCAATGACCCTGATGGAAAGAATTAAATGATATGCAGGTTTGGATATGTTATGTTAATTTAAAGGTATATGTATAACATCAGAAAAATAGGCATGGTTAGATGATCCACAGCAGGATTCGGTGATATGATTTTAGTTATAGTGTGAAATGAGCATGACAGTTGATATAAAGGTTGATAGAAGCGTTATTATTGCAAAAAATAAAAAATCACTATTTTGTAAAAAGAATTAAACTTATTTTATTTTTGCTAACATTTCACATTTTCATTGAATTTACCTTGAAGAATAGTATAACTAAATTTAAATAAACTAAATCTAATAAATAAAAAAATTATAAAAACTACAGACATATTTAAAAATATATAAATTAAAAAATGACGAAAACACAACAAAATTACTTTAACTAAAATGTAAGTGAAAAAAGAAAATATAACTTTTAAAATATATAAAATCTAATTGAAAATACTAATAGTAAAATAATAATAATAAATAATAGCATATAGTCAACGATAGTAAAATAACACAGGGTAGAAGTGAATTATTATCCATAAATTTAGGCCCATATAATTTAATAAAGTCATTTATCTTAAATATTAAATATTTGTGTTTACATAATATATGTGGGTGCACTGTGTATAATTATTTTATATATATATATATATATATATATATATATATATATATATAAATACACACACATGCATGTATTTACGAGAAAAAATATTATTTATATATAATATAAATTATATATAATTCTACAGTATATACATGAAATATTTCTTAAATATATACAAGCATGTGTGTGCATTTATATATATATATATATATAATATATTATACACAGTGCACCCACATATCATTATGTAAACACAAACTTTTATTTTGGATGCGATTAATCGCGATTAATTGTTTCACAGCCCTAATATATATATATATATATATATATATATATATATATATATATATATATATATATATATATATATATATATATATATATATATAATGAAATTATTGTAATTTTTTTTTATTTGAAGAATAAAAGATTATACATTAAATTATATAAAGATGACAACATACAGGGCCTCACTTGAATTAATTTTAGATAATTAGTTGATGTTTTCCGGGCTGGTCTGAAACCAGTTTCCTTTGGCGGCGCTGTCGTGCAAAAATAGCCTATATTTAAACAACCGAAAACAGGTCAATTTTCCATTGAAGCCACATTCTGATTTTACCAACACTTGGTTAGTTATTACAACCTTAAAAGCATGAAATTGACCACTTAGATTTTAGTCGCAAGTGAAGGGTTGTGTTTTTCTGGTAGCCTACCATCAGCCCAAAAATAAATAAAAAATTCTCTAATTTTCCTGCGGCTCCAGATTGTGTAGTCACATGACATACACGCCTCAAGTGATGGGCTCAAAACAGTCTGGCTGCAGAACTCAATTTTGATGAGCAAAGATGGCAGATTGGTGTACTTGGGGTCATTGAGATAAAAGGTTCTCCAGTTATTATAGACCTCCTTGGTTTCGGAAACAGCCATCGTGTAGGCAGGGTTAAGACACAGAGGCAGGCATGGATGTAAAGGAGGGGTTAGATATGTTGATGATGGTGGTGGTGGTTGTAAAGTGGGCCGGGCCTCGCGCAGCTGAGTCCCATCTGAAGCACGGGTGCGCGCATTTAACATGATTGATCCGCTAATAGGACAGAGGAGCAGACGCACAACTTCAGCTTTAAATCTACCAACGGTTCCTATTTTCTCCTTTCTTTCCACTTCAACTCAAACGAGCTTGATGTGAGCGAGGGGGAAAAAACTCCAAAAATCACCTCCTTTCCCTTCTGTCACCCTCACAGAGCACCTCTCACCTTTACTTTCGGATTGTGGCTTTAACTCACGGCTTCACTGGGCACAAACGACACGAGATTCTCTTCTGCAACTTTAACGCACACCAGGGACAAAATCACCGACAGGGAAAACTGATTTTTTATTTTTCTGGCACAAAGAAGCGTTAAAGTTACACAATGAGTCTGAAGTCAGATTCAGAGACGAACACCAGTGTTTCATTAGAAGAGGAGGTAAGAGAAATAAACTCTTTTAGTAAACATAAACTTCATTTGGTGAAGTTCAAGCTTCTGCCGGCGGATGACTGTGGTAACTCTTTAGGCGTTTGACATGTTTTAAAACTCGCTTTAAAGGCGTTTCTGAGGCATGTTTGTTGCGGTTTGAGGAAAAACGTTTACTGAGGAAAAGCTTGAGAGGAATGCGGAGTCTGTCGATGATTAATCTTCAAGTTGGCATTGAAATGTGAGACTCACCTGATGAGACACACACTCTTGTGTGACTGACTGTGGATAAAGTTTAAAGGCAGATTTAACAAGCAAACACTCCAGTGGGTGTTCTTGAAGTTTTGCTGTCCTTTTTTTTCACAAACACGCGCAAATAGTGACGTATACTGAACGTGGGTCTAAAAGACGCAATGTATCTTTTTAGAATTATTTTTCACTTTTAGTGATTTTAAATTAATCTAATTAAATTTTGCTGTTGCAGTGTAGTCAGGTCGAAGATTTTCACTTTACGCAAAATAATCCGTTTGTCAAAAGAAACTTGAAAAATAACTGTCAAGACTAACGTTACCTTTTAAAGTCTTGAGGTATAATTCACAAATAGCCTATATTATAGTGTAAAAATACAAAAACTTTAACTTCTGTTCTTTTTCTGTTTGTTTTTCCAGTCTATCATCTCTGACTTCCGATGGAGGCATTATTTTTATTTACTTGAGACACACGACTAACATTTATTTAATTTAACATTTTTTTTTTTCGGGCAGCTTGTTTTTAATTTGTCCTTTACATTAAATTATGTCTAAGTAATGTACCACTTGCCGTAAATTGAGTGAAATAACTCCCTCTGAATGGAAGCCCATATTCTGTATTGAATCTTGTTTTTGTTTTTTAGTGACATTTTACTGTAGTTTCTCCTGAGTGTTTGGATCCTGTCTAGATGTGACCTCTGACCTCTTGTAAAGGCATTTCCTGTAGTTCAGTGTATTTCACTTACACAAGACTGTTTGCAAACATTCTGTCAGAAAATATCATTTATGGAGTTTGTGAGGATGGTTGTGTAAATGTTCCTGTAGTTTAAGCTGGACTCTCGTTCAGGGTTTGGCGTGGGAGTTGCGTCCTGTCATTGTTACTGGGCGGCACTGGGTCAGTGTGTTTGGTGTGGTGCGTTCAGATTGTTCATTGTGTTCAAGCCTGAACCTGCAATATTTAGGACAGGGGTTTCCTCCCTCTGTGCTTCGACCACGTCCCCCAGACATGCCCTTTGTTTCTGTCCCGTTTTTCTGACCTTCAACAAAATCAACTGTTTAGTGCGCTTAAGTGGCACCTTGTCCCTTATTTGTGGAGTGTTTATTCCGTTTTGATTAAATTCCTGTGTTTATTTCCCCTCTCAGCTGTTGGCAGTGTTTGAGCATTGATGCTCATGTTTCAGGAACATTGAGGATAAAGTTTATGCTGAGGGTTTTCGGACTGAACCGAGACCGTTCTCGCCTGCAGCAGTTCCTCAGAGCCGGTCAGGAAATGATGGCTTTCCAGTGGATGATGTGTTGGTGGAAAAGTGTAGAGGAATCTGACCGATGGACATGTGTCCAGTTATAGACTCTGATGCTTTGCCGTTTTAGCACTTTAATGATCCGACACGGTTTTATTGGTGGTACCATGGTGCTCAATCCTACCGTATATATTGTACCATGGCAGTTATATGATACTTCATGTTATTATCATGCATGTCCATAACATCATGGTATTATGATGCTTGTCAAAAAATTGTTGTTTTCTTTTTGTAGTTGGTGCAGGATAAAAAGGTGACTCTTTCCTTCCTAAACATGTCTGGGTCATTATAAATATAATTAATTATTTAATTTAATATTAATAATTTGATTAATGACTATTAATAAGACTACTTTTTTGCATTTTAAATTTTGTTTGGCTTTTTTTCTGCACTGAGTGATCGAAATGACAGGACTTTTATTATTATATGAATACTTTTCAACATTACAGGACAAATTGCTCTCGGTTTACACTGAGAATAATAAGACTAGCAAAACTCAGGGGTATTAATACAAATTTCATTGTTTTTTTGTATTATATATTATATTAAATCGAATCCATTTTGAAAATTATTGGAGTTGAATAATCCTGTAAAAAAACCCAGTAAACGACTGGCAGCTGTTGTTGGCAGCATCATACCATAAAAAAAATACGGTGTTACTGTTTTTGAAATTAACAGCTAAGTACTGTATTGTCAGCTACAGTATATAACTAATTTATATTAACACAAAAATGGTAACACACCGTTTAGTTACCGTATGATGCTGGCTACCGTAGTTTACTGTTTTTTTTTTTTTTTTTGTTTTTTTTTTAACAGTATTTTTTTTTTTTAGTGTAAATTGTCAACAGACTCTTTTGTGGGGAATTTGTATTAGTCACATTAAAGAAAAAAAATCTTCTTTTTGTTTTATTGGTCCTGGACATGTTTTTGTGAGACTGAGCCGAAAACCAGAGTCTTTCAGATGGAGTGTGTTCCCCTCTGAAGCGTTTGGAGAATGTGATGGGTCAGCCTCAACCAAAGTTCTCCCTCTCTCCCCTCTTTTCCGTAAAAGGTCATGGCACGCTGTGTCCTTCATCCAATCTTTCTCTCCTGCCCTCTAGATCTGGATAGAGTTGCTACATCTGTTTTTAAATGCTCGTTGCTTTTTGGGTAACTCTAGAATCTGTGATACTTAGTTTTAATTTGTCGGATAAAATGTGTTCTTGGAATCGAGGTCGCGTTTCTCTTAGCTATGTTCGTTCTTCGAGTAACTTTTTTTTTCTTTATTTATTTGATTGCCCTTTGCTCTCTCTCTTTGTTCACTGTAATATCATTTGATCCATTCTGTTAATTTGCCGAGTTAAATTCGATTTTCTACCTTCCACTCACATTGGAGCAATGATGCTGTCCGTGGCCTGCAGAAGTCTCTGCATCCATGCTTAGGGTCACACACACTTGATCACCACGCACACACTTCTGCTCACTAAACTAACACGATCTCATGATTTTGATCTGAACACATAATAGCAAACTCTGCAGTCAAACGGGGAGACTCTGACACAATAGGAAGGGAGAGAGACGTTCAAAGGTAGTTTTCAACCATTCCTATTTTTATTCCTTTTCAGGTGCACATTTCTAAGACCATACATTGTCCAGCACTCATAGCTCAGAGGTCATGCCATTCTGTCTATCTGTCAGTCATGTCATTTAGGCATTTCCCTGTTCTAGGTACGAACACTCTTTGTTAGCGGGCTGCCTGTCGACATCAAACCACGTGAGCTTTACCTGCTCTTCAGACCCTTCAAGGTAAGACACGCCAGCCTGAGGGGGGAAAGCTGGACGTTTTGCTAGTCCTCTTTATTTGATTTTAATTTGAGAGAATCAAGTTGTCAGATTAATTCTGAATTTGTCCTTTTTATCCATCAGGGATATGAAGGATCTCTCATAAAATTGACCTCAAAACAGGTAAAGTTGAGACTTATTGTCCTTCCAATTATGTTTAAATTTAATAAGCATATATGTTAACCAAAAAATCAATGATATTTACATTAATATAAGTGTATTAAAAGATATAAGCAAAAAAAGTGTAAACATACTTTCTCAAAACTATTAGTTTCACTTTACACTTAAAAAATATTGTTGGTTTAATTTAAAAAATGAAGTAACCTGGTTAAGTTCATTGAAATGGAAAAATTGAGTTATACAATGAAGGAAATGGATTTAATCATCAGAAACTCAAAATATTATGTTATCTGAACTACATAAATTAAGTTGATTTGACAAAAGAAAAAAATGTTGTGATTACTAATCATGAAAATATATTTTTTTACAATGTACTAGTACTTTTTTATTTTAAAAGGCTAAATTATTATTATTATTTTTTTGCAAGAATATTAAACTCCTGTCCTCCTTGGATTTACCAAACACCCCATAAAAACTAAAATTAAGTTAACAGAATCTTTTTCTGGACTTTAATAAAGTTAAATATTCGTATTCTTATCTATTTCTGAGGTATTTACATTGTAGAAATGTAATAGATAATCTTGAGTAACACTTTTATAATAATTTGAACTACTTTAAAAAGCGGACGTTTAGTAAGGGACAAAGGCAATTTCAAGCAAACTGGAAAAACAGGGTATGTAAAATGTGTGAGAAAGTATGCGTTCTTATCATGTTCTTAGGACATCATGAAATGTACCCCAAATTTATTAGTTTTTAAATTATGCACTTTAGAAAGGAACGCTTTATTGTCATAAAATCTTGGCCCTAAAATTTGGTTTAAGTTTAATTCTATCTTAATAAATTCAAATTCTATTCTATTTAAATATTAATACAAATCATATTTTTAACTTTTCCCTTTTTTTTTTTTAATTTTGGAGTGAAATACAGTATAGCTGTACATTTTAAGGAGATCTATTTTCTAGTGTTGATTGGAAAATAAATTGTTTTTCTTTTCATTGTCTAGCCTGTGGGGTTTGTCACGTTTGACAGCCGGTCTGGGGCTGAAGCGGCCAAGAATGCCTTGAACGTAAGTAATCATTGGTCCGTCAGTAAGCTAAAGCGATGGCAACTTAATTATTTATGAGACACTGTGTTTTATGTCCTCCAAACTTCACTTTTAAAAGTCTGACTCAGACGCTGCTCTTCTCTATGGGAGGGAACTTTCTCTTGCTTACACATGTTGGTCCCTAAGAAAACTTCCATGACATCATGCGTTTCAGTTCTGGATGTGGATTGCTCTGGGGGCCGGATAGGGAAACCTGATGTTCTGTTAGTGTCCTATAGAGTTTAGCTCTGACTTACCTCAACACACCTTACATTTCCTTGATGTACCTTGATTAGATAATTCGGGTGTGTTTAATTGGGGTTGGAGCTGAACTCTGCAGGACAGTGTCCCTTTTAAAACGTATTCGGTCAACACTTCTAATCTGTTCTCAGGGCATCCGCTTTGACCCAGAGAGTCCTCAGACGCTTCGTCTGGAGTTTGCAAAAGCCAACACAAAGATGGCAAAGAGTAAACTGATGGCCACGCCAAACCCGTCCAACCTGCACCCGGCTCTTGGTGCACATTTCATCGCTCGAGACCCATGTGAGTAAACTACTGCCCACCCTGCAGAACATGGTGCCGATTCGCCATCAATCTCGGATTCAGATGAATTGGAAGTGTTTTGTAACTTGTCTTGACTCACTATTGATCAATTTAATGTCCTTGTTAAAGCATTACCATTCAAAAACCTTTGAATAAATGAGTGTCACAAATCGCGCACTTCATGCGGACTTTAGTTTTTGTGGACTTGGATGCGTGTTCGCCGAGTCTGCGAGGCCGTCCCATTTATTATTTTAACGCTCTGAAGTGTGCTCAGCAGCCCCCCCTTTGTACCCTTGGAGCGGTCTTCCGCGAAGCCACGCACATTAACTACCCAGGAATCCTTGCGAAATGCCGATCAGAAAACGGATGGGATTTCGGTCACGGTTGTAACTGTAAACAAGGCTGAGAAGAGAATATTTAAGCATAATTATGGTTTTTATGACATAGGCGTACGTTTTATCAGTTGTTCGCCTACTTGTCTTCCAATTTATACAAAAATTATCGACCAGTGGTTGATATCTGAAACATAATAGCACGTTATATGATTGCATTGATTAATTTACATAAATAAAACTGAATATAAACGTAGTATGAATATTGAAACCTATGCATTTTCATTTTGTGTTAAAATTGAACGTTATGTATTCTGTACAACTGCATTATCATTTACATAACCGTGACATCTATTCTAATGCCCAGGTGGCATATACAGTTATAGAACTGTAAAAGCAGGCTGTGTAGTTGACGTACACATAAGATTTGGGAAAATAAATCCGTTTTTCAATGCTAAAGACAATTTTTTTTTTTTTTTTTTTTTTTTTTTTTTTAGTGATGCTTGTGATTTTTCTAATAAAGAGACTGATGAGATGACATGTTTATTCAGCTCCGAATGGAAAAGGGATAAGGCTTTCACAGGCACGAGGAACGCGTCTTGAGTGCAAAAATGATTTCTCCGCATGAAAATGCATCTTGCAAAAACGAAAGTAAAAAGCAATCTGCAGCTGTAGATCTGCACTACGTGACGTCACCGAAGTGTGGACTCTGAGGAAGTCCACAAGTCCAGAGTGTGCCATTTGGGACGAGGCCTATATTTTGGCTGCTGTAACGGGTCTCTTGAAGTGCGTCTGGTTCTGTGTGTGACTCAGATGTGTATGTGATTGTGTAGATGACCTGACGGGGGCAGCACTGATCCCTGCGTCTCCTGAGGCGTGGGCTCCGTATCCTCTCTACACCACTGAACTGACCCCAGGCCTGCCGCACGCCGCCTTCACCTACCCCGCCGCTGCTGCTGCCGCTGCCGCCCTGCACGCCCAGGTGAGGGACCAGCCGGTGTGTTCCCCTTTCCTATGACTCTCTCTGCTTTCGGGGGGTTTCATGTCCAGTGCGACATTGCCAACACTTCTTGAGAAGTACTTCCATTTTGTTTGTAGCAAATCATTGTGCTTTTGTACTTTTGAAAACACAAACGGGGATTCAGTTCCAAAGTGACGATGTGTTTTTTTATTTTCTTTTTTTTCTGGTATATTTAAATATGGAGTTAGACTAGATCACGATAAGTTCTAAAGGGTGTAAAAAATTATTTTAGCTGCTACAATCTTTGAATCGGTAAGGATTCCTATGGAAGCTTGTTTCCGCCACGGAATATAAAAATAAAATAAATAATTCTGACTTTTTCTTTATAACACATAATTGCGAGTTTATATGTCGAAATTCTGACATCTTTTCTAAGAATTGTGAGATATACACTCGCAATTGTGACTTATCAGGCCAATTCTAAGGGGAAAAAAAGACTAACTTTTTTCCCCCCTCAGAATAGTTTAAAACTCACAATTCTGACTTTATATCTCGCAATTGCGACTTTATCGCGCAATTCTGACTTATTTCTCGCAATTCTGACTTTATATCTCGCAATTCTGACATTATATCTCGCAATTGTGACTTTATAGCACGCAGTTGCGATTTTATCGCACAATTCTGACTATATTTGGCATTTCTGACTTTATAACACGCAATTGCGACTTTATATCTAGCAATTCTGACTTAATATCTCGCAATTCTGACTTTATATTTGGCATTTCTGACTATAACACACAATTGCGACTTTATAGCTAGCAATTCTGACTTTATAACTCGCAATTCTGACTTTATAACTCGCAATTCTGACTTTCCATCTCGCAATTCTGAGACAATGTCAGAATTGCGAGAAGTAAACTCGCTATTGTGAGGGGAAAAAAAGTCAGAATTGTGAGATAAAAAGTCGCAATTACCTTTTATATTTTTCACACATGGCGGAAACAAGCTTCCATAGATTCATGTGTTCGAACGGCCACAAAACACCATCTACTCTCCATCTACTGACCTGATGTGTAAACATAATGGAAGTGCACTAGACAGACGGAATTTAAACTGTCGGCTGAAGACAAAGTTTGGTGAAAAACATGCAAAGCATAATGTTCTCTCTCCATTCCCGAGTTCTAACACGCACTCAGAGCGTTGGGCTGGTCTCGTGACTGTCAGAGCAGAAACTAAAGCTGATGCTCGGTCTCCGACATATTCATTAATTGCGCAATTTTATTTTGTCCATTGGATAGAACGATCTGACGCACGTTTTACCGCCCATAGACCCTCCCATTCGAAGAAATCTGCACAGGTGTAAAACAAGGTGTAAACTGGAATGTGTCTCCCTCGTTTACTTGTGAGCCGATTGACCAAAAAACATCTAGGAGTAAACGGAGCCTAAAACTTATATTTTTTTGGTTTTTAGCATATTTACTTTTAAATCATTTGTATCCATCTAAAGCATTCTGGGTAAAGCCCAAGGTTTAAGGGTGTACAAATTCATGTCTTGTGTATTACTGTACTTTTACATTGTGAATTTGTTGTTGTTGTTTAATTAGAAGTGTCCTGTGCAATTGAGTCAGAAAAAAGTTGTCCATGCGTTGCATTGTGGGAGTCTCTATTCCACACCCGTAAGCTTTGTACAGTATACTGCACGTTTTGCTGAATATTTCATCCAGCAATGCATACTGTATACCGCAGCAATAGTAAGAGTACAATAGCATGCGCTTCAAAACGTTAGCCAATGTTCAGTCTAACCGAACCATGCTTACCTTTCCCATAATGCCCCTGACTCGCGCTCTGATGGAAGCCGACCCTGGGTCACATGACGTAGCAAAACCAGAGGTGGTGTCAGGGGTCCACTCTGAACATGACAAGTCTGATTACCCAGAATCCCTCAGAACAGCATTCCTTGGCCTGCTAGTGTTGCTGAGATGACATCAGAGAAAAGCTGTTTTTAATTGCGTCTCAGGTTGGATTATGACTTGGTCGCTGAGTGAATCTGTGCCCAGAGAGGTGCCGATTAAAGTTTGTATATGCAACAAATTGTATGATCCATTAAAAGCAGCACATGTTAATTTCTCCCACAAACACTTTGCTTTTAACCGCTCTTGTGGTTTATAAACGTTTTTAGATTAATTTTTACCAGTTTAAAACGTGTGAGGCTACTCGGGTAAATCTTGCGTTGTTTGCATGCATGCATGTTTAATGTGACTGTTTATGAAGACTGTGCTTACTGCTTGACAGATCAAGTTTATTGATTGGATGGCTAGACTTTGTGGTTGTCATGGCAACAATCCAGTGAAAGCTGAAGGTCATGCATGTAGAGGCGTTACTTGAAGTCTCTTGAGCCGTACTGTATGTTAACAGGTTCCTTAAAGCGTGTTTTGAGATTAAGTTTAATTGTCTGATATCTTAGTTTTTAAGATTCCATCCCAAGAAAATGTTTTACTGCGGTGTTTGGCTAAGGCTGTGGGCGCAGTTTGTTTTGTCAGGATCTCAAAGGGGTTGTAAAAGGTTTCATCCTCTGGGTGAGAAAAAGAGCGAACGTGCTAATGGATCCACACGCTAACACATTCTCTGCCTGATGTCACACTTCAGAGTTTGAGTTTTCCATTGCTGGTTAGCTATTCAGTTTGTTGGTTTAGATAAACTAAAAATAACAGTAAGAAAATCCAACCAACATTTAGATTTTTTTTTTTATTATTTCTTGTCATAATTTTTATTTATTTATTTATTTTTAGCTAATTTTTGTTTAAACAAAAAGAATAACATTTAAAAAAAATATATATATATATATATATATATATATATATATATATATATATATTATTTAAAATCTATTTCTTTTTTTTTTTTAAACTATTTAAAAAAAATCCTTTTTTTTCAAAATTTTTCAAAATTATGTCTTATTTTGGACTTTTTTGGGGGGGGGACTTGTCATTTTTGACATGCTATATGGGTGACTTTAAAAAAAAGAAGTTATTTTAAATGACTCCAAGTAATCTAATATGGTGCCACCATATGGAACTTTTGCAAACACATTTATATTAATATTCATGTTAAATTAATTTAAAGTGATCTATGCACCATATAAAACACATTATTTGAAACTAGTGTAAATGAACCATCAACAAACCAAAAAAAAAACTAGATATAATCTAAAACTTGAAAGGGCACCATATATATTAGCACCATCTAAGTTTTAGATTATATCTAGTTTTTTTTTTTTTTGGTTAATGGTTCATTTACACTATTTTCAAATAATGTGTATGTGTGTTATATGGTGCATATATCACTTTAAATTAATTTAACAGAAATATTAATATAAATGTGTTTGCAAAAGTTCCATTATAAATGTAAAGACACTCGTATCGTAGAATGACTAATTTCCTGCTTCGTCCAGCGTTATTCAGCTCAAGGAAAATGGCATGTTGGCATGTTTGCGTGTAGCCGGGATGACGCAACTATAAGTCTGCAGTTAAACTGCAGGAAGAAAAGAGCACTTGGCTTTCTCTTCCTCCAGACCTCTCTAACACACACCTGCCGGAGTGAGATTACAGCTGTAATGCCTGCGCTCTGGTCAAACCTGACGCCTCGTAAATAGTGTGTGAAGTCCAGAAGTCACAGAAGGGCTGAAACGGACGTGCCAGGCTGATTGTGGTCGTTCTCTTGCCCTTGGCGTGGTTTGGGAAGGCAGGACGGGAAAGGAGTTAATGTCATCTTGCTGAAAGATGTTTATAGATGCACTGATAAGAGTTTCCTGCTCCGTTCATTAGCACCGCTAAAATAGCTGGACTATGAAGGTTGTTGTAGAAATTGCTCTCTCTCTCTGGGTTGTTGCCCTCTACATTGTTTAATGTAATTATTAATAACACAAAAATGACTCTTGGCAGAAACTTGTATGGTTCTTTTGGGGATTTTTAAAGTGTTCTGGTTGATTAAAGCGGCCTATTGGAAACTTACCGCATCTGAATTACTTTACAGGAGTCGCACTCAATTACTTGTGTAAAGAACAGGAATCATGGAGGATTTCAAAATAGAATTTAATGAAAGCCAAAATGAAGATTTAATATTGAATAAAATGTAGCGTCCCATTCATTTGATAAGATTCTGAGGCGTTTGTGCTGTTTATTGGAAACTTATAGACTTGACGGTTTCAACAGAAAGTCGGTTACATTTGAGGAATGCTTAACCCTAAAACCGTATTCTGGACGAATGTGGGCAAAATAGTTTTGATTTATTTTTAAAAAATACTTCCCTTGATCTGAGCAGTAAAAGACTTGGCTACTTTTCCTAAGTTTGCCTCCTGAACACACAATTTTTATTTTTTTTTTATTTTTTTTACTCAATTCTACAATGTTAAGTGGGTGAAAACTAAAAACTCCTTAATCTTGTATTTGGGTCAAAAATGGGCACCCATAGAAATGAATGGGAAAAACTGTAATTTTGAGCGTTCTAAAATAAGACAAAATAAGACACCAGGTGACGGCAAAGTCACTTCATCTTTAGGTTTTAGCTCTAAGAACTTATTGGAATGATATTTTAATGTAGTTAAAAAATAAAACTACATAGTAATTAATTTGCATAGAAAATATGGTAATTTTTGAAGTAAATAAATTCAAAAATACCCCCAAAATAAAAAAAAAAACACCATAAATGGATAGACAAAACTTTATCGAAGACACTGATATAACATTTATAATTAGGATCACACCTGAGTCCTCTGTGCCCACATTTGTCCACAACAGGATTAAGGGCTATAAAGTGAATACGGTTTGAGGGCTACAAGCGTTAAGATGATGATAATGGTAAATACATCAAAATGAGAAATGCATCAACATGATGATTTCTCAAAATATGATTACATTTGATTAAATTTATATTTGGTAACACTTTACTTGAAGGGGTGTGCATTAAACTAACATGACGCCTTCATAATCATGATGTTTATGACAATTGTCATTGTCATTCGCTTAGTTATGACATTTTTAATGCAAATATGACGTTGTTTGAGATGTCTTTGTCATGACATCTTGACATTACTAAGACAACACGACCTGTCATAAACATGACATAGCAGATTATTTATCAAACTTAAACCACCTATCTTTATTGGTTAACATTAGGTGGTTGGTTTTGACATTGGCTTTCATGAAGCCATTGTAACTCTTTAATAACAAATTCAATTAGTACCACTGTAGTTGAGGTCACAAAAAATATTCATGACACAGTTATGTACAGCCAATGTCAAAACCAACCACATGACCGTTTAACTTAATTTTATGTCTTAATGTCATTTGCATTCAAAATGTCATTATGGAGCAAATGACGCTTATAGTCCTAAACGTGCATAAACCCTATTTCATATTCATGACTCATGTCATGGTTATGAAGGTGTCGTATCAGTCTTATGCACACCCCTTCAAGTAAAGTCTATCAATGATATCTAAATGATCGAACATAAGCAAGAAATATATTTTCTGATTCATCAAATGAAGTTAGATGTTTAAAGTGTACATTATAATAGCATTTTACGCACCATTAAATGCACACACAGTTTAAATGCAGTACTAATAGTCTTATTCAATAATAGACCACAAATTGAGGCTTCTTTCCTATAATAAAAGAAACATCTGCATTATATCAAAGATCTTTAATTGTTCTTGTTCCTCTTGCCTGTAGATGCGCTGGTACCCGTCTCCCTCTGAAAGTTCTCAACCGGGCTGGAAGTCACGCCAGTTCTGTTAAATCCGTGAGTATCCGTCGCTTCTCCTCATATGGTCGCTTGTTTCTGAGTGTAAGCTAATAATAATGCTCTGCTCTCGTCTCCACAGAGGCCGTTCCGTAACAGACGTTTAGTTATTTCTCCCTCCTGTTTGAATGAAGGACCACTGGGCTCAGCGTTTTAATTTAATCAGGTTTATTTAATGGACAATCTAAGCATGAAGGATTATTTCCTGGAGGAAGTCTTCTCTAAAGCACTCTGAGGACGGTGACGAACCTCACGGTACTGTCTCCATTTCAAAAGCTGCGCTTGACGAGCCAATCAGGCGCAGACGTTCAACATGTCTAGCTGCTCCTGTAGATGGTTTCTTTTTCGTTTCTTTTTGGTGTATCGTCATTCTGCATGCGATTAAAGTTTTAGAATGCAAACCTTTTGCGCTCAAGTCCCAGCTTAACCCTAAAGGTTTTCAGCTTCTTGTACTTGCATTTTGTTAAAGGTGGAGACCTGAATTTGATTTTTGCAATCCAGTCTCTGTGTATTTTTGTTTCCTCTTTTAAAGAACTGATGACATGCACTGGGTGTCTTGTTTCCGTTTGTGATCCTCTGCCCTGAATTCCCCAAACCTCTGCTATCTGTGTTTGCTTGGCGAATATTTGAACAAAAAAAAAAAAGAAATGTACAAGTATTTTTGTACACTAGTGTAATGAATATTTATGCATTTTTGTTTTGTGCAATTAAATGAGTATATATGTATGAGCAATTTAGTGTTCCCTTGTTATTTTTTTGGTGTTTTCGTTGGATGTTAATTCTGTCTATAACCTGTTTGAAGTGCAATTGATTTTTTTTTTTTTTGCTCTGTGTTACATACTGAAGTTTCCTGTGGCAGTACTGCGAGTTTAAACGGACTGCCGACATGAGATTGCTGTATTATAATATAAAAAAAAAAAATTAAAAATGCTGATCTTTTTTCTTTTTCAGAATGTGAAACTGGAGAATAAAAGGAAATCTGAGAATCGATGTTTCGTGTGGGTTCTTTAAATCCAGCTTTGAGTTTCCATTTAATAGCTTTTCCTTGTATGGGGTTTATATGAGGGGGTATAGGTTATTTTAAGGTGCGTATCTGCTCTCTCGTTCCATGTTTTACCTTTTAAGGCATCAGATCTTCAGCCGCTGAAGAAAAGCGCTTCATCTAATGGCAACAACTTAAGCTCTGGCCCGTGAGAAGCTGGTGTTTATTTTAATAGCGCTAGTTTTTTCAAACTACGTTTGAAAGTCTGGCTATAAAAGACTCGGTGGATGATTTCTATTTATTTGAATGGTGCTCATTTCAGAATGCATCCAAATCTGCTTCACAAAAAAGTGAGCAAGTGGAGACTATTGTAAGGGAAAACCCAAACCCATAGTCGAGGAGAGAGGATACCCTCCTCATCTGGCACACATTGAACTTGTGGGTTATAGAGCTTTTGTAGCTCCGCCTCTTTTCTGCACTGTCTTCCGGTTTGTATTTCCACAGCATGAAGGTAAGATCTTTTCCTGGAAAATATTCTTGGTCTAACAATGCTCATAAGTTTTATTAACTCTACAACAAGTAAATCCACTTCACCAGCTAATTACTCTTCGATAGCGTTGCCGTAGAAATATATCCGGTTTTATTCAAGTGAAGAATGTTTATTATCACTGAATCAACAAATGCATTAAGTTATACATACCAACAATATACAATTTTATGGGTTAAAGTGAAATACAATTCTTTAAAGGGATGGTTCTAATAAAAATTGTTATTTACTCGCCCTCAAATTGTTCCAAACATGTGCGAGGTAATTTCTTTCTGCTGAAGACAAACTATTGTTGGTCCATATTTACTTTAATGTAATTCATACTATGGAAGTAAAAGTTACCCATATTTTCATGTTTGGGTGAACTATCTCTTTAAGATGATATTGCCAATTTTTACAGTGCATGTTTGTTTGCTTTGTAGACTTGTGTTCTCCCGAAAAGTTGACAAATGAATTTAAAAAGGTCATTAAAGTGTAAGTATTATTCAGCAAGGACAGTCTTTCTTAAAAAATTAAGCAGCTGCACAACTTTTGAGATGGTCCTCAATGCAGAACATGAAATCCAGGGGGAGGTTAGGCATCTGTATCCAACTCCTCCCACCGTACATATACCTAAACCTATCCATCTCCGCCCCCTGATCCCTAACCTCACCCCTAATCCTACCCATTTTTGCCTCCTGATCCCTAACCCCACCCCTAATCCTATTCATCCCCGCCTCCTGATCCCAAACCCCACCCCTAATTCTACCCATTTCTGGCTCCTGATCCCTAACCACACCGCTAATCCTACCCATCTCCGCCCCCTGATCCCTAACCCCACCCCTAATCCTATTCATCCCCGCCTCCTGATCCCAAACCCCACCCCTAATCCAACCCATTTCTGGCTCCTGATCCCTAACCCCACCCTTAATCCTACCCATCTCCGCCCCCTGATTCCTAACCCCACCCCTAATCCTATCCATCCCCGCCTCCTGATCCCAAACCCCACCCCTAATCCAACCCATTTCTGGCTCCTGATCCCAAACCCCACCCCTAATCCCACCCATCTCCGCCTCCTGATTCCTAACCCCACCCCTAATCCTACCCATCTCCGCCCCCTGATCACTGACCCCACCCCTAATCCTACCCATTTCTGCCTCCTGATCCCTAACCCCACCCCTAATCCAACCCATCTCCGCCCCTTTAACCCTAACCCCACCCCTAATCTCTGCCTCCTGATCCCTAACCCTACCACTAATCCTACCCATCTCCACCCCTTGAAAATTTTAAAATATATACAAAGAGAAAAGTCATTTTAAAGTGTAATATTTCACAATATTGGTTTACTGTATTTTTAAACAAATAAATGCATCATTAGTTAACAGAAGAGATTTCAATTTTTTTTTTTTTGCTTTCAAAAACATTGTATCTTAGCCATCATAAAACAGAAGTTGAGAACTACAAAGATAAAAGATTGTGAGAAATCCGACTGAATCGGCATCTCCAACAAGAACAAATGTGGGGCAGGACTTTATTTTGTTCATCTGTATTTAATTAATTGGTTGTGGTTTGCCATTGGTCGATCTCATATGAGTGACAGTTTGCCCCGCCCTTATGACAGAAGACAATAGATTGCAAGAGGGAGGGGAATTTTTAAGATTTGATAAAAGATTATGAGGGCATATGAACAAAAAAGATTGAATGTGCGCAGATAAATAATTTATAATAAAACTAACCATAAAAGTATAAGAACTGTCCATTTTGATTTCATGGAGATTTTAAGCAGATGTATTGTGTATTCTCCTGAATCCAAGAAAATATTGTGTGTTCCCTCTCACTATATCTGACAGAAGAAAGATTTATATATATATATATATATATATATATATATATATATATAAATCTGTTTTTGGATGACTACAGCTGGCTACTTTCAGTTCTCATTAGAGCATCAAAGTAGGCCTATATTAAAACTTGAAAGAAATATCAGAAAAGACTCGCTTTACAGTAATTTATTTGATGAATGACCAGAAAAAAGTTTTCTGTTGATTCAGACAGGCTGATGATCTTTTGACCACGTTTTGACCTTTTTGTTTTCTTCAAACGTCCAACAGGACAGACTCTCCCTACAATTATTTTCTATTGGTCTGTTTCTATGACGGTCTTTGTAGAATGATGTCATGCTACTATTTTCAGTCTTTGTCTCTTCATTACATATTGGTCAAATTTGTCCCCAACAGTGCAAATATATTGTGTATAAATATAATTTGATGGAGCGCTGCCGCCACCTGGTGGTTAGAAAACAAACCTTAAAACATAAATCAAATCACACCGACACTAAACATTCTGGTTGGTCAAACTTAAAAAAGTAAGTTATCTGGTTGCCTTAAAATTTTAGGTTCATGGAAATTTAAGAGTTTGAGTTAATACAAGGAAATTGATTTGATATATATAAACTCAAAGTATTTTGTTACCAGATTAATGATCTAATTTATTTTGACTAAATAAAAGAGAAAAACACTATTAGTATTTTTATGTTGTTTCAATGTCAGTCATCATTAAATCTTTCTCAAAATGCAGTTGTTATTCTCTTTTGGTTTGTATGTGTTTATACATTTAGGATACCTGAGGACATAAAATAAGATTAAATAAAGTATTTTAATTATTTAGTTCAAAAGTGATTCCTCAATAAATCTTTCTCACACAAAAAATAAGATTCTATAGCTAGATAAAATATTTTTCTGTCGTTTGTAAATCAAATCAAACCAAATAAATGCTTTCATCGCAACTGGGGGGCTGTTATGAGCAGGGACGAGCATAGAGGTGCTCGCCCACGCATGCGCGCGCCCCCGGCCCTGTCCGCTTCAGCAGCACCGCGTAAAGGGTCACGTGACTCAGTTTCGCTCCCCGCCGCTCCGTATCATCAGCAGCAGAGATGTCCGCGAGCTCCGCGTTCAGCGATGAGAAAGGAGGCTCCTCCGGCGAGCCCGAGTACGGACACGACCCGGCCAGCGGGGGCATCTTCTCCTCCGACTACAAGAGGTGAGACACACCGACTGTGCGCGCGGGGAACGCTCGCCACCGGGAGCGGCCCACCGAAGCGTTTAACGTACAGAAAATCTCAGACAGGGCGAGGTGCGCATGCGCGGATGAACGAATGAATCCTGTGGAAAAACAAAGAGATGATAAACACGATTAAGTGTGAGATGAATTCGCGTGAACGGAGTGTGTATGTGTGTGTGTATGTGTATGTTATTCGTGGGTTTGTGTTTCAGCACCGGTCTGTGGACAGCGCTCAGGTCCCATATGATGACTACTGTGCTGCTTCACACTTCAGTGTGCCTGTATTAGTCGTTTTTTTGTTGAATTGATTGCTTTTTGTATTTAATATTTGTATGGCTACGGTTTGTCGTTGTTTTTACAGTTTAAATATAGCCCTGTGATCCTCATTCTCTCGCTATCCTTCAGGTTTAGCCTTGCTAGCATCGTTCTCTAGTCTAGCACAGCTCTTCGTCTACATCTGTTTCTGTTGGGATTTACCACGTTTACCCATGGTTAGAATTTCCATAAACACAGAGCGTTTTTTTCTGGGAACGTTCTCTGTTAGTTTGTTTTTTTGTTTTAACAAAAAAGTAACATTACCCCACATTGCGCAGATTTTATTTTTTCACATGACCTTTTTAGCTTTCCAGTCACTGTGGCTAGTGGTTTTCCAAAGGTACTAGCCACTTAGCATTTTCGCTGGCCACAATTTCGAAATCGATAATACCATAGGGAAAAACTGCCATACAGATATTTTTAATTTTATCTCATAATTTTGCAGCATGTTTTAGGCTGCTGTCACTTTAAGACCTGACACACGGATCCATTACACTGTTACACATGTGTTTGCTTTCTCTGTCGTCAAGACCGCCATTTTGGCATTATTTTGTGTGTGTATTGGACTGTTTAAGTGCAATAAGCAGCGAAAACGAACCCAATTTAGTGCTGAGAGACGGCTTTATGTGCCACACTTTGGGTGTGAGCACAAAATCTGTGGGAACGAGTGCGCAATACGTGCAATCTCGCGCTGAAATTCAAGCCCTGCAACAGCAAGAATATTCATCCGGAACAAATGAAATGAGTGAGTGAGAAGAGGTGGGTTTCGGAGAGATGAGCGAGAGAGCAGCTGGTATCCTATCTATTCTGTGGGAAATGAGTATTGGGAGCGTTTCAGACATTTCGGTATTGATAGTATCGAAAAATCTATTTTTTTGACAACACTTAAAGGCTATGTATAAATTTCAACCCGCATTTGGAGGCTTGGTGGTTGTTAATGTCAAGCAGAACATTCTCTAATGCTTTATTCAAGTTTTACAAGCATAAACTGACATTCCCAGAACATTCTGGGAAACAAAAATGTTCACTGAGATAACTCAGAGTAGTTTTTGTCCATGTTTCCACACTAATAATGTGTGATAATACCCTGTTTATTCATTCTTTACCTGTAGCACCACAATTGGAAGCACAAAATTACAAATGTGAAACTGTTGTTTAAATCTGGTGAACTATTTAAAGGGGTAGTTCACTTTGAAAATAATGTTTGATATGTTTTAGCATAACTCAAGGGCATCCAAGATGTAGGTGTCTTTGTTTCCGCAGTATTTTCAATTTTGATATTTTTAGGTCAAACCGTTCTTGTGTGTCAGTCATATAATGGAGGTCTATGGTCACCACCTCAAAGAGCATTCACAGAGAAGTCCAAATTAAACATGATTTAATGACTCGTAAATGTAAGTACACATTGATGGCCCAAGACACGGTTACAAGAGGTAAAAACGATATAAATACTGTTCGCATTCTTCCACAAACTGCTTGTTTCGTGTCTTAGGCCATCAATGTGTATTTACATTTATGAGTCATTAAATCATGTTTAATTTGGACCCTGTGGATGCTCTTTGAGGTGGTGACCATAGACCTCCATTATATGACAGACAAGAACGGTTTGACCTAAAAATATCAAAATTGAAACTACTGTGGAAACAAAGACGCCTACATCTTGGATGCCCTTGAGGTAAGCTAAAACATATCAAAAATTAATTTCAAAGTGAACTACCCCTTTAACTGAGATTGATAATGTGCGGAAGATCAAGGCTCTGGTCTGTTTCAGCTGAGGCCATGTGACAGGCTCTTCCTGTAGCTGATGGTTTCAGTGATTGTTTGCAGCTTGAAATGTCTGTTTTATTGTTTATCCAGTGTGTTTTTGATGCTTGGATCCAGTGTTGTTATCATTAACTAACACTAAAATGAAAACCATTAAAAATATTTTTTTCGGTAATGAAAATAAAGCTGAAATAAAAATGAATTACTACAGTTGAAACTAAAACTGAAATAAAAAAAAACGTAAAAAGGACAAAATTACTAAAATGTATAGTAAAATTAAAATAAAAAATGAAAATGTACAAATATTATAGAATATGAAGAATGCTAAAATAACACTGTTTAGTTCATGTCATTCCTCTCTCAGACAGTAGAGGGAAGCAGACGCACACATTTTCACTTCATTACTTTTATGGCAGTATGTTTGAGTTCATTTGAATATATAGATAAATCACATGTCAACAAACCTAACTTTACTAATGCTTTACTCCTCATAGTGCTTAAAATAATGTGTGTGAAATGACGTTCAAATTATATCTTTTCTTTTTTATATATTATCCACTGATCGGTGAGTTTTTAATGTTAAGTCCACAAAGGCTGCGTTTATAATCAAAATGATCTAACATGTATCTGATCCGTTAACAGTGCTATTGTGAAAGATTATTTCAATTTTAAGTACAATTTAAAATAACTGTTTTCTATTTGAATATCTTTTAAAATGTAATTTATTCCTGTTAAAGCTGAATTTTCATCATCATTACGCAGTCTTCAGTGTCACATGATCCTCCAGAATCAGAAATCACTCTAATATGATGATTTGCTGCTTAAGAAACATTTCTGATCATCATCATTGTTGAAAACAGTTGTGCTGCATCATATTTTATAACTTTCAGGATTCAGGATGAGAAAGCATTTATTTGAAATAGAAAGCTTTTGTAACATTATGAATGTATTTTTTTATCATTGTAATGCATCTAATCAGAATAAAAGTATTCATTTAAAAAAAAAAATACTGACCCCAAACTAGAGAAATAGTGAAGTAAAATGTTGGTGCACACACAGCACTGATTCCACCAGGGGGCGCTATAACACCACATTGTGTGTCTGAGAAAGAAGATATAGAACAGCAGGATGAGTTTTTACTTTCTGTTTTTAGTCGTATATTGTTAATTCAGCAGTGCATGTTATTATAAATAGAAATCGTTTATCAGTATACCGGTAATCATTTTCTTCACTTCTCAAACCTGTTCTGATGATGTCATCAAGGCCATAATACTAGTATTAAAGGAGTAGTTCACTTTAAAAAAAAACTTTTGCTGATAATTTGCTCACCCCCATGTAATCCAAGATGTCCACGTCTTTCTTCCTTAAACGAAATTAAGGCTTTTGATGAAAACATTCCAGGATTTTCTTTATATAATGGACTTCAATGGGAACCAAACGGTTCAAGGTCCAAATGAGAGTTTCAGTGCAGCTTCAAAGGGCTTTAAACAACACCAGACGATGAATAAGGGTCTTATCTAGGACCCTTCGATTCATGAGTCGAAAAAAAGATTTGTTCATTTTGATGAGTAGTAGTCACGAACGCTCATTTCAGAACAGAGCAAGGCGACCATTTGTGCTTATAAAACTTGATCGTTTCGCTAGATAAGACCCTGGTGTCGTTTAAAGCCCTTTGAAGCTGCAATAAAACTCTCATTTGGACCTTGAACCGTTTGGTTCCCAATGAAGTCCATTATATGGAGAAAATCCTGGAATGTTTTCATCAAAAACCATTTCTTTTCGACTGAAGAAAGAATGACATGAACATCTTGGATGACATGGGGGTGAGCAAATTATCAGCAAAAGTTTTTTTAAAAGTGAACTACTCCTTTAACCAATAGTTGAACAGCATTTTATCACATTTTACACTCCCCATGGCCATAAAATGTACTGTGAATGCGTTTCAAGCCGTCTTCATTGCGAATGAGCCATAAACGTGACAGAGGCTGACATATATTTTTCTCTCTGCATAATCATCACTTTCTAATTTCTGATCTGCTGTCGCAGATTCGCCCGTGTGTGTTTGTGTGTGTGTGTGTGTGTGTGTGTGTGTGTAATGGCAGTTCGACTGGTTCCACGGTAAACACGAGTGATCCTCATATGCTGTTGCCTTGGCAACACGCCCCTCTGATCTGCTACTGTACAGTTCTCTGTCTCTGCTGCGTTAACAGCTGAATTAACAGAGAAGCAGAGACGCTAATCTATAGGGAATCACGCTCAAATATTCATGAGATTGCTGTGTGCGAGTTTAGAGAGATTTTGGGTTTCTGATGCCGGAGAATGTCTCTTTAGAGGTCAGTGGATTTTAGCACTGCAGTGTGAATTCTGCGTGTGACTGTGAATTCGGCTCTTGCCTTCTCCATGTTTTTCAGGGCTCAGAAACGCCACGTGAATCAAACTGTATTGGACGGTATGACAGTGAATCGATTTGATCAAACTGTATCAGACAGAATGAAAGTGATTTGATCTGATTCAGACTGATTCACATGAATCAAACTGTACAGAATGACAGTGAATTGATTTGATCAAACTGTATCAGACAGAAGGAAAGTGATTTGATCTGATTCAACTGAATCAAACTGTACAGAATGACAGTGAATCGATTTGATCAAACTGTATCAGACAGAATGAAAGTGATTTGATCTGATTCAGACTGATTCACATGAATCAAACTGTACAGAATGACAGTGAATCGATTTGATCAAACTGTATCAGACAGAATGAAAGTGATTTGGTCTGATTCAGACTGATTCACATGAATCAAACTGTACAGAATGACAGTGAATTGATTTGATCAAACTGTATCAGACAGAAGGAAAGTGATTTGATCTGATTCAACTGAATCAAACTGTACAGAATGACAGTGAATCGATTTGATCAAACTGTATCAGACAGAATGAAAGTGATTCGACCTGATTCAGACTGATTCAAATGAATCAAACTGTACAAAATGACAGTGAATCGATTTGGTCAAACTGTATCGGATAAAATGAAACTGAATATAATTAAATTAGATGGATTCAAATTACTCAAACTGCACTGAGCAGAATGAAAGTGAATAATTCTTTATCAGACAGAATGAAACCAAACTGAATCGGGCAGAATACAACAAAATCTGACTGAATTTTTAATTGAATTAACTGTATCAGACAGAATGTCAGTGAATCAAACTGAATCATTTGAATTGAACTGAACTGGACAGAATGAAACTCTTTACTGTAATAAATGAATTTCAGTGAATGCAACTGAGTCATACTGATTCAAATGAATCAAACTGTAACATACAGAAGGAACATGAATAAAATAAGCAAATCAGTCTGATTTAGTTTAATTCAGTATGGTTTAGTTTCATGAACTCAGTTAGATTATGTTTTAAACCTATTTGTGCTAGACAGACGCTATGTTTGATATGCAGTTCTAGCATACTGCTAACTATCTCCTGCGAAGAAAATACAGACTTCATAGTGTAAAAAAATAGTAAGTGAAAAGGTATCACATTATGCACCTGTAAATAATAGTATCCGATATTGTTGTCACATCATTTTGTGCTGGTTTTACATCAAGTAGCATCCAGTTGAATTATTTGCCGCAAAACGTGTTATTTACAATTTTGTGTAAAAAAAAAAGTTAACCGTTGTCAAATGGATCAAATAATGAGTCAAAAAAACTAAAATGTGAAGGCTATAGTGTCACGCTCAAGACAACATGAATGTCTATATGTGTGAATGTCTGCACTGATGGTTCATTTAGCATTCAAAGCAAATAATAATACAGTGGTTGTGCGTTTCAACATCCCAAGGAGGGGGTTTTCCTGTGAAAAGCCTTTCTCAGAGCAGCGTTTCTAGCTGAGTCATATCACAGGGAGAGGCAGTCGGCCGTTGCAGAAAATACGACGGAAAAGAGGACGAGGGACAGAAAAATGTGCCAGAGAGCTGGGAAAGAGCGATGGTGTGAATGAAAGGAGAGAGAGAGGGGTGGGGGAGGGGTTATGTGTTAGTGGGCGGGGTTTAGCTCTGCTCAACCATCAGAGCAGTGTGTGCAACATCAGTCGGCTCTGAGCAGGATGAGAACAGCTTTTACTGTCGCCTCCCTTCTCGTCTCCTCACGCGAAAGACGAAAGACGCAGGGCGCTTTCAAGCCTCCACATCTGCTTGATGGACACAGCTGAAGACCAGACCTGAGGATTGTTACGTGCTTGTACTGGGGAGCTTTTCAGTCTACTGTTGCTTTAGAGACTGAATCTACAGGTGTGTGTGTGTGTGTGTGTGAGAGAGGACTTGACTCCTCAAGAATCATCTACAGGTGCCTCAGAGGATCTAAACAGGTGCAAAAGTAGTTTTCAGACCACACGTTGAGGATGACCACCATGCAGAAGTTGCTCCAGCTGCCGGTGAACGCGGTGAACATGGTGAAGAACGCGCAGGGGGTCGGTCAGGGTGAGGAGGAGGCTCTCAGTCCGGTGATGACGCCCGACGGCGGGCCGCAGAACTGGTACAACGCCGTCCAGCCCGAAGAGCTCCGGCACCTGAAATTCGGGGGTGCAGGGGGAGAGTGGTCTGAGGAGAGACCTGTGCAGGAGGAGGGGCTCACCAGCGTTCAGACGCAACCCTTACGGTACGATGACACACGCGTGACGTGATGAACAGCGGTGTGAGCGCTTCATTTAAGACACTTTATCTCTTGTGATTTTGGACGCAAAAGTTTATGTCAGGGCAAGATGCACATTTGTTTCAAATTTCAATTTAAAATTGAGAATAAATTTGTAAAATTAGTGTAGCTCTTATAATTTGGTCTTGGAAGAATTTGCTGACAAATTTCTACTGTATGCATATAAATTTTAGCTACAAAATTAGTTTTTCAAAAATTAAAATATATGCATTTTTTGTATTTAATATATTTAAATTTTTGAAAATAGTCATAATAAAAAATGCTGTAGAATTTAATCAGAAATGTGTAGTAAATTTCAGAAATTATTTAAATTGAAACAGCAAGTGACATGTTGAATTAAACATAAAATAATTGGAAAGACAGAAATAGTATTTTCTTGTTAAAGATACACTAACAATCTTTGTTTTATTTACAATTATTTTTTTTTTACATTTAGTGTAATAACAACTCATACCTAGAAATAAAATTATAAAATTGGTTTTTATATATGTATATATATATATATATATATATATATATATATATATATATTAGGGCTGGGCAACAATTAATCGCGATTAAACGTGTCCAAAATAAAAGTTTGTGTTTACGTAAAATATGTATGTGTAGTGTGTATAATTATTTTGTATATATGAAGTGAATATATAAAAAAATCACACATGCATGTATATATTTAAAAAATATTTGCATGTAAATACTGTATATATATATATATATATATATATATATATATATACATAATTTAAATTTTTTATACATAACATTTTTCTTAAATATATAAATGCATGTGTGTGATTTTTTTTATATATACAAAATAATTATACACAGTACACTCACATATATTATGTAAACACAAACTTTTATTTTGGATGCGTTTAATCGCGATTAATCGTTGCACAGCCCTAATATATATATATATATATATCACTTGGGTTTGGAAGATATTCTATGATAAACAGTATACATTACATATAATTAATTACACAAGTAAATCATTAAAATTGTAAGTATATATCATATCATATCTCTTCTGAAACTTGCTGTCTCTGAGAAACAATTAGTGATTTTCTTCCCTACTGGATCTTCTCTGCTTGTAGTTATACTTCTTGAGCAGAGGGTTTGTTGTTTAGCTACAGTAACACCCGAGTCGAAGACTGTTCATCGAGGTCCAGAACTGTTGGCAGAGACTCGAGTATTATCAAAGATTGTGTTCGGATATGATGTATGTGCTCTTCAACAGGCCGTAAGAGATAGAGAAACCCTGTGGAGTGTTGAATTATGAATAACTTTAATAATATGGAGCTCAAAGTGTCTCATGCATGAAGAAGGAGATGAGATATAGATTGCAAATCAGATTCTCTGCAGGGATCTTATATATTTCATTATGTATGGTCATTACATTTAGCTAAAAATGGCTTTACATTTACATTAGTTAAATGTTCATCTCATATAAAAGGCAGATGTGAATGGCGGGACAATGCATTTTAGTGCTTTGTGCTGTTGAACATGTTGAACATGTTCTTCATGGTGTTGTTGCTGTGCTTTAGGAGATGCTCGAGTTTCCTTCAAGTGTCTGCACACTAAACCAGATGTTTTATTATTCACATAGTAACTTTAAACATCAACAGGTTTGAGTTCATTCATTTTTTTAATTATCCTAACTATCCTAAAATGTTAACTTCAGGCATCATGACGTATATATATATATATATATATATATATATATATATATGAATAGTTCAGATGCAAAAGCCTCTAAGTGCCATTTGAAAATTTCTTCTAGAATGATAATTTTTATTAAGTTTGTATACTTAAGTTCAGTAGTTTCACTTAAATGGCAATGAAGATTACCTATGAATTGTCATTTAAGTGAAATTATACTGAACTTAAATATCCAAGCTTATATATATATATATATATATATATATATATATATACATATAAATTTTAATTCAAGTTTGTTTGTTTGTATAGAACTTTTTGCAATACATAGGCTATAGTTTCAAAGCAGTTTTACAGTGCTTTAATATTATAACATTTAAAAATGGACATTTTGAAAATCAGTTTATTTAACAGCAAATACCTTATATTAGCTATGCAAGCTTTATGCATTTTGTAAAACATATATATATATATATATATATATATATATATATATATATTACATTTTTTAATGTAAATAGTTTGCATATGTGTGTTTTCAATTAATTTATAAAAAAAAAATGTATTTCTCTTTTAAAGGTTAGAGTGTGTTTTGGGCTTGCCAGTTTTCCATTGTTGTAGATATAGTCAGCATCAGATCTATCGTCAGGACTAATTAATTTGCTAAAAGCTTGAGTATGTAAATCAAAGCATTGGAGCTCCGGCACTGCAGGTCAGGAGGGAAAGTGATGACAGGTTTGCATTCCCTCTGCATGCACCAGTTCATACTGTGAGACTTCCCGTGGCTCTCCTGTGATGTATGACACTGTTTATACACTATTTATTATCCAAAATGAAATACAATGCATTCAGGGCTCTGGAATATGACATGATAATCTGGTGTAATGTTGAGATGATGCACTATTTGATTGTAGCATGTCTGCTGAATCACCAAGCCCATGTTCATCCTCTTACATCGCTCTGATCACGACCCACCGTGTGTGTGTGTGTGTATATGTGTGTGTGAGGGAACCGAAGCTGACAGAGTGCATCCACACAAACACATACACACACACACACACACACTGATGCGTGGAAGGAAATACCACCCACGCCTTCAAACACACACACACACACACACACGATAAACTCTAATATTTGACATTGTGTACACGGTGGTGTGAATCTCTGCAGACCCCTTCCAGCTAATGAAAGCCACCGAGGGAATCTTTATTCAAGAAACACAGCGATATATAGTTGTGTTGGGTGGGAGACTCTGGCATAAAATCTATTCGCTGGAGTTTATTGCTCTCTTTGTTGCTGTGGAAACCAGAGAGCGGGACCTGGGTGTGTTGTGAGATATCATAGTCGTTTAATTCCAACGACGGTGGCGGGATAGACACCCGGGGAATGTTTTTAATTAGCGGATTGTGCTATCTCGGCCAGCTCGTAATGTTTTCATGCCACAGCTTTAGAGGGAACACGCTCGCTCTGATTGGTTCGTTCAGAAACTGCGGTGACATGATTAGGCGTGTCATATAGTGTTTTTTTCATTCATCAAGGTTCGGATCTATGATGACATCCAGTGTTGCATCTCTGTGGATATTGATAATGTTTGGCAGTTACTTTGTAAATCATAGTAGGCTACTACATGAGCTTGTAACCAATTTGGAATTTGACTGAAGGCTATATACATTTCTGTTCATTATGCTATAGTCTAACCAAGGCTGCATGTTTTTGATCACAAATACAGTAAAAATTGTAATATTGTGAAATATTCAGAGAATTAGAAAGTGCAAAAGAACAGCATTTATTTAAAATCTTTTGTAACATTATGTTTTACTGCCACTTTTGATGAATTTAATGCATACTAAATAAAAGTATTAATTAATTTCTTTAAATGAAATAATACCTACTTAAAGGAGTTGTTCACTTTTGAAAAAACTTTTGCTGATAATTTACTCACCCCCATGTCATTCAAGATGTCCAAGTCTTTCTTTCTTCAGTCGAAAAGAAATTAAGGTTTTTGATGAAAACATTCCAGCATTTTTCTCCATATAATGGACTTCAATGTCAACCAAACGGTTCAAGGTCCAAAAGAGAGTTTCAGTGCAAACTGCAAACTGTTCAAAGGGCTTTAAACGATTCCAGATGATGAATAAGGGTCTTATCAAGCGAAACGATCGCTCATTCAAAAAAAAAAAAACATAACAAAGTTTAAGTTTTATAAGCTCAAATGCTCGACTTGCTCTGTACTGCGATGCACGTTTGTGACTCTCCTGTTTATCAAAATGAACAAATCTTTTTCCGAGTCAATTGGTTCGTTTCGTTCGTTGATTGAACCAAATGACTCGGAAAAAGATTCATTCATTTTGATGAACGAGTTCGAACAGGAGAGTCATGAATGCGCATCACAGAACAGAACAAGGCGACCATTTGAGCTTATAAAACTTAAACTTTGTTTTTTTGTTTTTTTATATGAGCGAACGTTTCGCTAGAATCAGCCTATAGGCTGCCTAAAGGATTGAAACTTGACGGCCCAGAAAGTCAATGAAGAAAATGTTTAAATATTTCATGTGACAACAGTGGCTCAACTATAAGTTTATCAAGCGACGAGAATACTTTTTGTGCGAAAAACAAACAAAAATAACGAGTTTATTCAACTACTCCATTTCTTCCTTCTGGGTCTGAGACGAGAGTTCAAGAGATTTCCACGACGCATGCGCGAGAACTACGTTATTTTTCTACTACTTCTTGTTCAGTTCTCGCGCATGCGTCGTGGAAATCTCTTGAAGTCTCGTCTCAGGCCCAGGAGGAAGAAAAGGAATAGTCGAATAAAGTCGTTATTTTTGTTTTATTTCCGCACAAAAAGTATTCTCGTCGCTTGATAAACTTATCGTTGAGCCACTGTCACATGGAATATTTAAACATTTTCTTCATTGACTTTCTGGACCGTCAAGTTTCAATCCCTTAGGAGCCATGTGTAGCAGTGATCCAGCTCTCAAATTTAATCAAAAATGTCTTCATTTGTGTTTCGAAGACGAACGAAGGTCTTACGAGGTTGGTACAGCATGGGGGTGAGTAATTAATGACTTAATTTTCATTTTTGGGTGAACTAACCCTTTAAAAACACATGCTTCGTGATGCAGCACTGGCCCGATTGAGCAGCTGACAATTGCGTCAATGTTTACGCTGGCCACGGGGAATCAGGCAGTCCTCATTTTTAAATCTGACAGATATCGGTATGTTTATGAATTTTATGATCATCAAGAATCATCATTATCACAGAAAAAGCATCATTTATTAAAAGCACATACAGCTCTCTTTGAATATGAACATAGTTGAGCCAAGACTTCACATATAACTGGATTTGATGTGTTCATTCATTTGGTTTGTGAGTGAATGTGCCTATATGTGTGAACAGATGTCCATCTGTTGATTTAAACCCAGCCAGTGTGATTAAGAGAGAGAGAGAGAGAGAGAGACAGAGAGAGAGAGAGAGAGAGAGAGAGAGAGAGAGAGAGAGACTCGTTCATCTCAGGTCTCCCAGAACTGATCTCTGGACACCCAAGTGTAAATGAGTTTAAATCAGAGTGAAAGACAAAAAAGTCAAGCCAACTTTTTGTCTTAAAGTAACACCAAGTAACTTTTCCTCTGTGGTCGCCCTACAGGTTGGAAGCGGAATTGTCTATTACCGCTGTTGTAAATAATTTATCCTACCTCAGCCTTCTGTCGCACGCACGCTCACTCGTTGTTTATCCAGCACCGGCTTTGGAATGAACAATGTCCACAGACAAGATATAGTATGTTGCATGATTTCATCAAACTATGATGTATTGCAACATCACAAACGATGAAAAACAAAATAATGACTATTGTAACGCTTGACGTAAAGCAAGTCAAACCCGATCTGGCAATCTTACATAGTGTGATTATAGCAGATATAGGAGGCATAAGTGCCTTTCACGCTGTTACGGCTTGATAAACCACTGAAACGATTTTGGAAACATTATTTCAAGGTAAAAAATCTTACTAGTGTTGCTTTAAGGTGATTGCTAACATCATGATGGGGTTGCTATAGTAACATGTATCTATGGAGAGGGGTTATGGTCTTATACTTCCTGCGCACGGGATGTCAGACGGACTCTCTATTGTTGGATTGACGAGTCGGCTGATCCAGGAACGGATGTGGGTATTAATGTCACCGCTAAACTTTGGCCAATCAGAATGAGTTTGGCTCATCATGTGACTGATGTGTAACTACTTAATTAAGTGATCTTTTCTGACCCCTCTTGACTCATTTGTGGTATAAATAGAGGATCTCTTACATTTCGTTACACGAAGAGAGTGTTCAATATTTATATCTTTGCTCATTTGAGTTAATATTAATAGGTATTCCCAGACATCTGGAAGATGATCTGCTTTATTAATTATTGTGGCACTGGGTTAATTTGGAGACACAGTCATCTACTAAAGAGAACATGAATTCACTTTATGAACAAATAATTAAATCCATGTTTAATCTTTAAGGTTTCCTTTTCTGTGTTGATGTATTTTTTTGTGATCCCTTTTTGTAAATAGCTCTAGTAGCTTTTATTTTAAGCCACAGCCTGGCAAAATCACACTTGATTGCTTGTACTATGGGTAAAAACAAGGGAGATACTTTCAAAGTGAATAAATCTGAGAGAAAAATAAGCTATTGGTACAAACAAAGTCACATCATCAAACCAGAATTTGCTAATTGCTAATGCTAGCAGACAGTACTTGTGGGGAAGGGAAGGGATATTCAGTCACATTTCTTGGTCTTAATGACTTATTGTAGCCACAAAAGCAATGAATTAAGCTAAAGTAGCTAATTTTATTATCACCCTGTCACATGAGATATGCTAACAAGGAAACTTTTATTCTGAAATGCTTAAAAGCTTACATTTGTGTTTAGCTTTCTAAATCCTTTTTTATTGCAGGAATTGTTTTTGGCAGTGGTTTTTAAAAACAAACATGGATTATCATTGTAACATATATATTCAAATTTCATATAATCAAATTAAATGAAATAAAAAATTACTTTAATTATTGCAAATGATAAACCTGGGTTAATCTATATTGCAGATCATTTTGAGAGTTTTCTAGCTTGAAAGGATCTTTCTCAGAGGAAATGAATGCTCAGAAGTTGCTCCTTCAAAGAATACTTAATGCAGATCTCATTTATAATGGAGTATCAATTTTTATCAGATGTTTCTCCCGTATTTCTTAGGAAATTAAACATAAACAAGGCAGATGTTGACATGCAGCAAGTGTATTAGTGATATAAAATAAATGTGATGGTATAGCTCAGATCATTCGGTTTTAAAATAAATTTAAAGGTCATTTTTTGACTTCATTTTGAGATCTCTGACTTTTGATGGCAGACTTTGGTAACTTTTGGTATCACAGTTTGAGACTTCAGGATAGCAAAAGCCAAAAATGTACTGCCATTAATTTTGGCATGATCTATTTGAGAAAGAATATCTATTTTATTTGTGGCTACATATGGGTTATTAAAGTCAAATCATGCTGTTGATGGTATTGTGGGTGTGTGTTTGTCTATTCTGGTTCTCCTTTCATGGATGGTGTGATTTCATTTGTTCTGGTTCGTTCTTCTGAACTCGTGAACGTCCGCAGGGCTCTTAAAGAGCAGAAAATATTCTGAATGATTCTTGAGCTCCTCTTATAATGGACACGGAGATTTCAGAGATTTTTAAATGAAAGATAACCAGAACAGTTGATAAAACCTGTGTTTTTTGTTTTCCATCTTTAGACATGATGACCTGAAGGAGATGCTGGACAGTAATAAAGACTCCCTGAAGCTGGAGGCCATGAAACGCATCGTGGCGGTGAGAAAAACACACACACTTCAAAACTTTATTTTACTACTGTTTTTTGCCTTGTTTTCCAATACAAATACCAATACAATTAATTCTGTCAAAAGGTGTTATGTATAAAATTATAAAGCTTGCCAGAAACTAATGTAATCAATTTTACGTAATTTATTTAGGAATGTTAGGATTGTTTATATATATATATATATATATATATATATATTAACATTTTATATATTTTATCATATTTGTTTGTGTTTTTTTAGAGTCTGGAATAGAGGATTGTATAACCTGCACCAGAAATCTTTTCAATAAATTACAATAAATTCAATAAATTTCAATACAAATATCTAAACATTCTTAATCAAGATACATTTATTTGAGATATAAAATCTCAAATCTTATTTTCTAAAAAATGAATCAAAATTAAGAGAGTTTTTGCTTAAAACAAGAAAATATCCTTTGCTTAAAATATCTGTTAATGGGGTGAAAAAAATAAAAAAAAATTCACTTAATCACTTAATTTTATGAAAGTTATTTCTGCCACTGAATATTTGTTTTCTTCTCAATAAAATAAGACTTCTTATCTCACAATTCTGTATTTTCTCTTAGAATTGATTGATATAAAGTCGGAATTGTGAGTTATAAAATCCAAATTGCAAGATATAATTCTGAGAAGTCAGCCTTTTTTCATTAGACTTCATAAATCGCAATTGCAACTTTATATCATATACAATTCTAAGAAAATATATTCTTTTAAAATGTCTCATTCAGTGGCGGAAACTATAGCATCCATATAAAACAGAGCGCCATGTGCTAGGTAAGGTGTCCCACGATGAAATTATATAAATTGAATTATCTCATGCACCAATGTTGTTTGATGCACAGCTGGACTCTGAAATTTGGCATAATTGTCCATAATAATCCCAGCATCCCTTTGGAGACATCAGGTTCAGTTTTTTTAGCTTTAATGATGAACAGAGCAGAACCAAAAAACAGTCCTATACACGGAAAACCTGATTGTTTAGCGTTTCAGGAAGAGATATTTGGATTCATGTCGGTAATTATATGACTGAGTAAATAGACAGAAGGCTGTAATCGTGGGCAGTAAATGCCGCTGTGTGTTTGGTGAAGTCTTGACTCTCGCTCCTTTGTAACTGTTGCATCAGCTCTGGTTCTGTAGCGAAGACGAGGGATTCAGCAGCGCTTTGGAAATGGGACAGAAATGCGTAATGCATTTAATATTCATGAGCGGTTTTAGTGTCTCTCTATTGTGTCGGATTAGATCAGGACTGAAATATTTATCACTCAGAGCTCGGAAGCCACGAACAGCCACCTGATACTGTTTCCATTCACAGAGCATGGCAGCGGCAGCAGGGAGATGATTCCTTCAGGATCGCTCCGAACGTGAATGATTCAACTCAAATTTGACCCTTTTTACTGTGAATGATCCATCAGTTCATGTTTTAAAAAACATGCAAACAAGTGCAACCAGTATCATCATAGAAACAAAATTGCCCTCTTTCTCATAAATAGTGCTTATTAATTGGTGTTTTATTATACTTTCTGTATTGTAGTGGAATGCTATCCTTATTGTATCTGATCTGGTTGCATAAATAAATTAGATTAGGTGAAAGTAATATGTTTATAAAATATAAATGTATTTTTGTATTATTTATATAAGAAATATATATGATTTTCTTTTTTATAAGGAGACTTTTTTTACATTACCGCTCAAAAGTTTGGGTTTAGTATGGCTTTTTTTAAAGGAATTCGTTATTTTGCAAGGACGCATTAAATTCATCAATTTAATAGTCAGTAAAGACATTTATGTTGTAACTGTGACACCTGTTTGGGCTTTGTTTTGCCTTCTGTGTTTGTGCACCATGTGTTTCATTATAATCGGTTTCACCTGTTACCTGTCATCATCCTCATCACACACATCATCACTCACTGTGTGCAGCTGTTGTCACTTAATCTCCTCATTTGTCTGTGTATATAGTCTCCCTAGTTTCAGTTCTCACTTGTCGGTTCTAGTCTACACAGTTTGGTACGCGTCTTGTTCGTAAATAGACGTTAACCAGAGTTAAATTATTTGTTCAAAACAGTTTGAATCCATTCAGCCGATCTTTGGTTCTGGCGGTGCCACTTTTAGCATAGCTTAGCATACACTAAGACCGACAGAAAATGTGAATTAGCAATTTTCTAGGCTGATATGGCTAGGAACTACTCTCATTCCTGCGTAATAATCAAGAAACTTTACTGCCATACCATGAGTGCAGCAGGCGTAATGATATGATACAGCGCCTGAAAATAGTCCCCAGCTCGGAAACTTCCAACGTGACCGGGACTAAGTTTGTATATCAGCGCCTGAAAATAGTCCCCAGCTCGGCAACTTCCAACGTGACCGGGACTAAGTTTGTATATCAGCGCCTGAAAATAGTCCCCAGCTCGGCAACTTCCAACGTGACCGGGACTAAGTTTGTATATCAGCGCCTGAAAATAGTCCCCAGCTCGGCAACTTCCAACGTGACCGGGACTAAGTTTGTATATCACCGCCTGAAAATAGTCCCCAGCTCGGTAACTTCCAACGTGACCGGGACTAAGTTTGTATATCAGCGCCTGAAAATAG
The DNA here is from genome assembly GCF_988280905.1 of Pimephales promelas. NCBI lineage: Eukaryota > Metazoa > Chordata > Actinopteri > Cypriniformes > Leuciscidae > Pimephales > Pimephales promelas. The sequence goes on from NC_142793.1 coordinate 11,881,827, forward strand.
TCCCCAGCTCGGTAACTTCCAACGTGACCGGGACTAAGTTTGTATATCAGCGCCTGAAAATAGTCCCCAGCTCGGTAACTTCCAACGTGACCGGGACTAAGTTTGTATATCAGCGCCTGAAAATAGTCCCCAGCTCGGTAACTTCCAACGTGACCGGGACTAAGTTTGTATATCAGCGCCTGAAAATAGTCCCCAGCTCGGCAACTTCCAACGTGACCGGGACTAAGTTTGTATATCAGCGCCTGAAAATAGTCCCCAGCTCGGTAACTTCCAACGTGACCGGGACTAAGTTTGTATATCAGCGCCTGAAAATAGTCCCCAGCTCGGTAACTTTCAACGTGACCGGGACTAAGTTTGTATATCAGCGCCTGAAAATAGTCCCCAGCTCGGTAACTTCCAACGTGACCGGGACTAAGTTTGTGTATCAGCGCCTGAAAATAGTCCCCAGCTCGGTAACTTCCAACGTGACCGGGACTAAGTTTGTATATCAGCGCCTGAAAATAGTCCCCAGCTCGGTAACTTCCAACGTGACCGGGACTAAGTTTATATATCAGCGCCTGAAAATAGTCCCCAGCTCGGTAACTTCCAACGTGACCGGGACTAAGTTTGTATATCAGCGCCTGAAAATAGTCCCCAGCTCGGTAACTTCCAACGTGACCGGGACTAAGTTTGTATATCAGCGCCTGAAAATAGTCCCCAGCTCGGCAACTTCCAACGTGACCGGGACTAAGTTTGTATATCAGCGCCTGAAAATAGTCCCCAGCTCGGCAACTTCCAACGTGACCGGGACTAAGTTTGTATATCAGCGCCTGAAAATAGTCCCCAGCTCGGCAACTTCCAACGTGACCGGGACTAAGTTTGTATATCAGCGCCTGAAAATAGTCCCCTGCTCGGTAACTTCCAACGTGACCGGGACTAAGTTTGTATATCAGCGCCTGAAAATAGTCCCCAGCTCGGTAACTTCCAACGTGACCGGGACTAAGTTTATATATAAGTGCCTGAAAATAGTCCCCAGCTCAGTAACTTCCAACGTGACCGGGACTAAGTTTATATATCAGCGCCTGAAAATAGTCCCCAGCTCGGTAACTTCCAACGTGACCGGGACTAAGTTTGTGTATCAGCGCCTGAAAATAGTCCCCAGCTCGGTAACTTCCAACGTGACCGGGACTAAGTTTGTGTATCAGCGCCTGAAAATAGTCCCCAGCTCGGTAACTTCCAACGTGACCGGGGCTAAGTTTATATATCAGTGCCTGAAAATAGTCCCCAGCTCGGTAACTTCCAACGTGACCGGGACTAAGTTTATATATCAGCGCCTGAAAATAGTCCCCAGCTCGGTAACTTCCAACGTGACCGGGACTAAGTTTATATATCAGTGCCTGAAAATAGTCCCCAGCTCAGTAACTTCCAACGTGACCGGGACTAAGTTTATATATCAGCGCCTGAAAATAGTCCCCAGCTCGGTAACTTCCAACGTGACCGGGACTAAGTTTGTGTATCAGCGCCTGAAAATAGTCCCCAGCTCGGTAACTTCCAACGTGACCGGGACTAAGTTTGTGTATCAGCGCCTGAAAATAGTCCCAAGCTCGGTAACCTCCAACGTGACCGGGACTAAGTTTGTGTATCAGCGCCTGAAAATAGTCCCCAGCTCGGTAACTTCCAACGTGACCGGGACTAAGTTTGTATATCAGCGCCTGAAAATAATCCCCAGCTCTGTAACTTTCAACGTGACCGGGACTAAGTTTGTATATCAGCGCCTGAAAATAATCCCCAGCTCTGTAACTTCCAACGTGACCGGGACTAAGTTTGTATATCAGCGCCTGAAAATAGTCCCCAGCTTTGTAACCTCCAACGTGACCGGGACTAAGTTTGTATATCAGCGCCTGAAAATAGTCCCCAGCTTGGCAACTTCCAACGGGACCGGGACTAAGTTTGTGTATCAGCGCCTGAAAATAGTCCCCAGCTCGGCAGCTTCCAACGGGACCGGGACTAAGTTTGTGTAGTCATTCATTACGCCTGCTGCACTCATGGTACGGCAATAAAGTTTCTTGATTATTACGCAGAAATGAGAGTTTAGTTCCTAGCCGTATCAGCCTAGAAAATCACAACTTTACATTTTCCGTCGATCTTAGTGCACAATGTGTCTACAGAAGAGTCAAATTTTAAATAGGAAAATATCGAAACTCTTTGGTCATTTTTTTTTTTTTGGAGAAATGCTAATGGTCTTGTCCACTTCAATGATCTATGCTAAGCTATGCTAAAAGTGGCACCACCAGAACCAGAGATTGGCTGAATGGATTCAAAACCAGTAAAACTCAACAGTTTAACTCTGGGGGAGTTGTAAAATAGTGGATTATCCCTTTAAAGAAATATTTCACCCAAACATTTGAATTCTTCCATCATTTGTAATATAGACAGAATTTTTCTTTTTTAGGTGAACTGTCCCTTTTTTTTTTTTTTTTTTTTTTTTTTTCCTTTATTTTAACCAGGAACCATTTTAACCTTTAAGTGTCCAAAGGTTTTTTTTAGGTCACAGTATAAGTGAATCAAACCATATCCACATCTAAATATTGCCCTGTTTGTGTGTGCTGTCCCACAGATGATCGCCCGGGGGAAGAATGCGTCCGATCTCTTCCCTGCAGTGGTGAAGAACGTGGCCTGTAAGAACATCGAGGTGAGAGCATCGGATCAGAGCTTACAGGATGTCATCTTTTCTGGGTGTTATTAAACTTTAATCTTGTGTTAATAGGCCATGACAACGTGGTTCTGCTTATGAGTCACTCTGAGCTCAAGTGCTGAGTCACAAAAACGCATGAAACACCACATCAGAGCCCTGTTCACCAGTATATGTGTGTTTTCTCTCTCAGGTGAAGAAGCTGGTGTATGTTTATCTTGTGCGCTACGCTGAAGAACAGCAGGATCTCGCTCTGTTGTCCATTTCCACCTTCCAGAGAGGACTGAAGGTCTTAAAACACACACAAAAACATAATTCAGGGTTTAAAACCCCATGATCTTCTCTGATCTCTTTCATAATATCAAGAACATACATAAAAGTCTGCACTCCAGTTTGCAAGTTTGCTATTAAAAGTGCACTATTCTTTTGAGTATATTAGTAAATGCTGTTGTTTATCACCGTGTTTTCTTTTCAGTTATGTAAAATATATAAAAGAAGTACATTCTAAAATCTGCGATATAAAATTATTTATTTTAGTATTATTTATTTACTATTATGGTTTTTACTAATATTTTGAATTAGCTTTTATGTTTAAATTTTAGTTGCATTTTTAGTAATTCGTTAATTTTTTTTTTTTTTTATCAGATCTACTATTTAGATTTCATTTGTTTTTACAGTACTTCAGTTTTAGTTATTTACATCCAGTTAATTTAATGCTTCAACTTCAACTGCCAAGGCAACATTTCTTACTTTCTAGGAGTTTTGCATATAATATTTACATTTTATTTTATTTCAGATTTATTTCAATTAACAAGCATGCTACATACTCATGTTTTGAGTATGTAATAGTATTACATCATAAAGTTGTTTTGATACAACAGACCTATATGCTGTTTGCATCTAACAAAATATGTTCACAAATATGTTTAAATCTGTGTTAGTGAGCACTTCTCCTTTGCCGAGATAATCCATCCACCTCACAGGTGTGGCATATCAAGATGCTGATTAGACAGCATGATTATTGCACAGGTGTGCCTTAGGCTGGCCACAATAAAAGGTCACTATAAATTGTGTACTGTAGTTTTACTTTTTGCAGCTTAATGCTTACTAAACATGCAACAGATTGCGAAAGTGTGTCTATGGGAACAGAAATGCCCTCTGGTGTTCAGATAAAGGAAATACCTGTCACACCATTTAATTCTGGTGTGTGAAGTCTCATTTTTGAAGCATTAGTTCTCAATAAATACAATTATTTTCATTGTAACCCCTGATTCAGGACCCCAACCAGCTGATCCGTGCGAGCGCTTTGCGTGTGCTGTCCAGCATCAGAGTGACCATCATTGTGCCCATCATGATGTTAGCCATCAAAGAGGCAGCGTCTGACATGTCTCCATACGTCCGCAAGACCGCAGCTCATGCCATACCCAAACTACACAGGTACAAGAAAACAAGCGTCTTGTTTTAACAGCACAAATTCACCTGCAAATCAGCATTAGGGAGTAACTAACTGTTCATTGAGCAAATACTGCTTTCAATTCAATGGGCTATATGCACGCATAAGTTCCGCATTTGACGCAAGGATGCTCGTCCATTTCCGTTTGTGGAGATTTAAGCGGAGGAAACCCGAGGAAAACGGGATTATGGCAGAGTCTTCAAAATTTACTGTCCTCCCGTCTTTGAAACGAAACGTACATACGTTTAGAGGTAATTTTATATATAGTTATGTTTATTTAATATAATTTTAAAAAGAAGCATAAACACAACGAGGGGTGTCTGTTTTATCTGTTTTTGTGACTAACGTTTCTTTATTATAACCATGGAGTATAAAATTCAATATAAATTCTCGGTATTGCATTGGACTCTACGATCGGTGGAAGTCATCGAGCATCCTTAATCCTTCACCGGAAATAACGCCGTGCATAGAGCCCATTACACTGCCATTCAAAACGCTTGGGGTTGGTACATTTTTACATATTTTTGAAGTCTCTTTTGCTCATCAAGGCTGCATTTATTTGATTGAAAATACCATAATAATAACAGTTAAAATGTGAATTATTTTTACTGTTTTCTATTTCAATATAATATATGTGAAATCTAATTCATTTCTGGTATCAAAGCTACATTTAAGCATCATTACTAATCTTTGTAATCATTCTAATACGCTAATTTGCTGCTCAAGAAACATTTCTTGTTAATATCAATGTTGAATACTGTTGCACTGCTTCAGTATTTTATGAAAAGCATGATGCATTTTTTTTAAATTATTTGATGAAAACAATTTAGAAAAATACTTTTAGTTCATTTTGCTTGACTTAATGCTGAATAAAAGTATTAATTTCTTTACATTTAAAAGAAATGTCTCCATTATAAATCATTTTTATTATATAAAATGCATACAGTATATATAGACTGCATATATAAAAATTATTATATTGTATAATTGTATTAAATTTATTATATTATTATATATATTTTAGGGCTGTCAAACAATTAATCATGATTAATCGCATCCAAAATAAAAGTTTGTGTTTACATAATATATGTGGGTACACTGTGTGTAATTATATATATATATATATATATATATAAACATGCATGTATATTTAAGAAAAAAATATTATTTATATATAAAATATTTATATTTGTATATAATATAAATTATATGTCAATCTATGTACAGTATATACATGAAATTATTTCTTAAAAATATACAAGCATATATAAAATAATTATACACAGCACACACACATATATTATGTAAACACAAACTTTTATTTTGGATGCGATTAATCGTGATTAGTCGTTTGACAGCCCAAATTTATTTATATACATTTGTTTATTAATCTTGACTGCAGTTAAGCATGTAAAACATAATTTAAAATCAGCTTCGAGAGTGTGATCAAGAAGCTTAAATATCCCACTAGCAAATAAATAAATGTTAAACATTAAATATTTATTTGTATTGAAATCGTTTTCTTTAGAAAGCTGGAATGATATATAAGAAAACTAGTTGACCATACAAATGCAATGGACCAATCACAATCATGAGCTATTTCTATTCTAAGTTTTCTGGTGTTGTAGCTAAATATGTTAGCTTGCAGTTTTGACTACTTTAAATGTTCAATATTGGATAAAAGTAAAACTAATTCCTCATTTCCTCTCTCCTTCATTCAGTCTAGACCCAGAGCAGAAGGATCAGCTTATTGAAGTCATCGAGAAGCTGCTGGCTGATAAAACCACAGTGAGTGACAGAATCATTTAGGGACAGCCCTGACATATAATCATCACTTCTAATGTGATCTTACACAAGCTATGTGTGTGTGTAGCTGGTAGCGGGCAGTGTGGTGATGGCGTTTGAGGAAGTGTGTCCGGACCGCATCGATCTGATCCACAAGAACTACCGTAAGCTGTGTAACCTGTTGATTGACGTGGAGGAGTGGGGTCAGGTGGTCATCATCAACATGCTCACGCGCTACGCCAGGACGCAGTTCCTCAACCCCAACGTCAACGTGAGTATCACGTGTGTGTGTGTGTGTGTGTGTGTGTGTGTATATCTGAGGAGGACTTATACACTTCTTTCCCTGGACAATGTCTCTTTTCTTCTTCAAACCACACACACTGTAATAGAAACATGACATAGCATATACAAAGAAAGAAACGTACACACACACATGCATAAGAGTGAAAAATGACAGCAAGATATATAGATATAGTAATGTGTATAGATACAGTGTAATTTTGTGGTACATTTTTCTGGTAATGTTATGCTGAGAAAAAAAGGATGTAATATAATGCACTGTTATAGATAAATATCAATACAATTTAAGATAATAATACCTTATAATTACATATCAACATGTGTGTATATACGCAGGAGTGTCTGTTAGAGGAGAGTGGCGAGAGGGCGTTCTACGCCTCTGATGAGGATGAGGAAGATGAAGATAAGAAAGCCGAGGCGGCCGCTCTGCCGAAGAGGAAGCCGTACGTGATGGACCCCGATCACAGACTGTTACTGAGGAACACCAAACCTCTGCTGCAGAGCCGCAATGCTGCCGTGAGTCACACACACTTCTCCCTCCGGAATTAGTGTTTAGAAACAGAATTATTTATTTTATGATTTGTGTAACTTTTAAATTCAGGCAAAATGTACAATTTAATCCTCTGGTGCTGCTCGCTTGGCAGTCAATAAAATGACAGAATTTTTATTTAAATGAAATGTATGTACTTTATTTTAGTTCGTTCATTTTTTTATTTACTTAATATTTTTATGGGTATTTTATGGTACTACATTATATTTATGGAATAGTTATGATCCATGCATTACCTGTTAATCACTTTTTGAAGCATAGACCTGCTGAAGTGAAAAAAGTTTTTAAAAAATGTAACTAAAAAAAGTTATAGAAGTTTATTATTATAAAAAATGCGCAAAAATACTATTTTAAAATTTTATATGAACTAAATATTTTCCAAAGCATGTTTTACTCTAAAACTGTAAGAAAATTAAAGCCATAAATCTAAACAAGTTGTGCTTCAAATTTGAGGTTGATATCTCATAAACAGAGATACAGTACCAAAATGCTTCCACTAGGTGAAATTCGTCTCCCATTCATTTTCAATGCCGTCAAAACTTCAAAAATTTCAAATTTCATTTGCAATTCTGTGTTCTGTTCTCCACCTCAATTTAAATGGAATTCATTAAACGGAATTTATGATTCAGTTCTGACTGGCACACAACCTTGTTTATAACAGTTATTGTTCTTTTTGCGTACAAAATAAAAAAATGTACGTGTATCAAAATCAAAATCTTTTTTTTTTTTACATCCACCCACATTTTTTACTTAGTTGCTTTGGATACAAAATGTTAATGTTTTAATTAGTGTCCTATGTATTTTAGTTATTTTTTATTCTTAACTATTATTATTTTATTATTATTAAGTCCGTTTTTTATTTTATTTTAATTTGGTTCTAAATTATTTAAATGGTTTGTAGTTTAGAGTGTCAGTTTTTTTTCAATTATTGGGTAGCTTTTAATAGTTTTAAACACATAAAGTAGCATCAGTTTTTAACGTTTCTTACAGTCTCCTTAATTTGACACAGTGAAGATGAAGCTGATTTACTAGCATTGTGACAAAGAGACTTTTCACACATGACCTCTAAACGGAAAAATGATGTTCATTCAGCCGTTACCATAATAAATCTCTCTCTCGCTCTCTCTCTCTGTAGGTGGTGATGGCAGTAGCTCAACTGTACTTCCATTTGGCTCCTAAAGCAGAGGTGGGGGTCATTGCCAAAGCTTTGGTCAGGTTAATGCGCAGCCACAGGTGAGTAATCAATCACTTACTAATGAAACACAAACACACTCACACCAGCTCTGAGACGAACAAGCCCACGCTTCCTGTTTGACCATGGGCCGATGACATCATTAGCGCAGATAAATTGGCACTGGATGATGACACTGCAGAATTTGGCATTTGGTGCAGAAAGAGAGACGGCATCATCCACCATTCACATGCATCACTCCAATTAGCCTCTTTTTTAAAATAGAATTGTCCCTTTCAAATTCACATGAAGGTTTTTGAATTCTAAACCTCTTCATGTTGTTTAGTCACTGATGTTGCCGTGTAATTTGTGTCTCTGTAGTGAAGTGCAGTACGTCGTGCTTCAAAACGTCGCTACGATGTCCATCAAGAGACGGGTGAGTCATTCACATGGCACTGTAAAGGACATGCGTCACGTTGAGTCACTGAAGGGCATTTTTACCGTTTGTTTACATGATATGATGAGTATGTATTTTCTGAAAGTCATCAACTTTATACATTAATTTACTCCATGTTCAATACATTGATGAACGTTAATGCAAATCATATGAAAAGGCTTTAATATAGTGACATATTTAAACTGAAGACCCTCATGTGGTGTTTTTTATACATTCAATGGTTTGTCCTTGAAAGATTTCAGATAGATTTTTTTTTTTCTATAAAGGCATAATAGAATATAAAAAATACAAGAATTTAGATGAATGCTGTGATGTTTGAATATGCTGTGCGTCTGTCTTTTAGGGAATGTTTGAGCCGTACCTGAAGAGTTTTTATATCCGCTCCACAGACCCCACGCAGATCAAGATTCTCAAGGTGAACCGACACGGACATCACATCTGACTTTGAAAAGCGTTCGTTTTAATGAGAAACTCTATGCGGAGATATTATGTCATGAAATTATTTCACTAAAGAATGTTGCTTCAGATATTTTGAGTGTTTTAAAGCTGGACTGATCAAATATCTTCTCTTATTAACACAGCTGGAGGTTTTGACTAATTTGGCTAATGAGACGAACATCTCCACTATCCTGAGGGAATTTCAGGTATCTTTTTACATATTTTGTTCTTATGGTTTAAAGGTTTTATCAGCGATTTCAAGCCCAAACAAAAATGATCACATTCATCTATTCTTTCCTAACTGTCCGCTAGCTGCCCGCCCCATAAGCAGGCTGTCAAAAAACGCGTCACTGTAGGCAGCCTAGGCTCTGAGATCTGCACATAAAAACAAATGGGTACAACCACCACTCAAAAATCAAAATAAACAATGCTCTAACCAATCGCCGACAGGAGGGGGTGTGAATAAGCCAGCTACATTTAACATGGAAGAGGTAATCCCCAAGAAGAGGAGGAGGATTAGAGCGAGGGAATACCTTAGTTTTTCATAAAAAAAAACTAATAATAATCGGGAAGACTTTTGAACGGTGGAGAGAACTCAAAGAATTGAACAAGACGGTCTTTATTTCGGAGTCACATCCTGCGCCTTCCCGGTCAGAAGTGACCGGACACCTAAAAATTAAATTTCCTCCATCCCAGTAAAACCAAATGCAATTTATTTTTGTTCTATAATATTTATTCTTTTTAATTTAGTATTTTGAGACAATTTGATTGAATTTATTAATATTTATGCAATATTTATGGTCTATTTTGCCATGGAAATATATATATATTTCTATATACATATATACAGTATATATATATATATATATATATATATATTATTTTTTCAAAAAATTATTAATGCAGTATTTTAGTTTAATATAGAGTCTAGGCCTTCAGAAAAAAAAATATTTTTTGAAGAAAATTAGCACCATCTGGTTACAGTATAGAGAAAAGCGTAGAATCATGGTGTAACCACTAGATGGCATGTACAGCTCTATGGAGAGGCATGTGAATTCCCCAGCTGTTTATGAACACATTTTTTTTTTTTTTTGTGGTGGATTTGAATATATAGTTGAAACAATCTCAAAAACTATTTCTTATAAAAAAAAATGTAAAAAATAAATAAAAAATGTCAATTTCCCATTCATTTCCTATGGGGGGTCATTTTTGACCAAAGACCACAAGTGTGGCTATTTTTTTTACGACCACTTAGCATGCTCAGATCATGACCTCAATTTTTTTTATTCACATACCTAATGCCCTAAAAGTCACCAAGTTTCATAACATTCCGAAGAAGCTGTGATTTTTAGCAAAATTCAAAATCCGGTCATAAATGACTGAAGACCGTCTGAGGGTTAAATCGGACGTTGAGGTTGCACTGTTTCTTCTGGACAGGTGAGTAGCTTCTAGTGCTGACTTTTTTGTACGTGAACTGTGTGTGAAAATATAATTCTTTAAAAAATATGAGTGAAGATCGACTAAACTTGGATAGCTCTTGCGTATATCAGATTGTAGGGATTTAGTGTGTGAGTTTTTCATGATGCATGAAACGGGAGGGAGGGGCGAGCTAACTTGGTTTGTTTGGGATCTCGCTTCAAACAGAAACAGAAGTGACGTCACCCACAATCGCTGATACAACCTTTAATAATATATAATGTGAGTCTACAAAAGTGTGGGATTGGTAAGATTTCTTCTTAAGTAAGTAAAATGTATTTTTATAGCACATTTCACAGATAAAAATCACAAAGTGCTTCACAATAAAATTCTTAATTCTTAAGTGTTTAAATATCTTATGCTCACGCTCTGAATTAGAACAAACATGCAGTAAAACATTAATATTATGAAATATTATTACAATTTAAAATAATTGTTTTCTATTTAAATATATATTAAAATGTTATTTATTCCTGTGATTTAAAGCTGAATTTTCAGCATCATTACTCCAGTCTTCAGTGTCACATGATCCTTCAGAAATCATTCTTATATGTTGATTCGCTGCTCAAGAAACATTTCTGATTATTTTTATCAGTGTTGAAAAGTCGTGCTGCTTCATATTTTTGTGGAAACCGTGATACAGAAACAGCATTTAATTGAAATGGAAATCTTTCATAATATTATGAATGTCTTTACTGTCACTTTTGATCAATTTAATGCATCCTTACTGAAAATAAAAAAATAAATCTTTCTGATCCCAAGCTTGAACAGTAGTGTATACTTTTTGAAACTAATATTAAATTTACTTTGTGAAATTCCTTAACTTAAGGATGAATATTAAACATTGTTTGCCGTTTAAGATTAGAGACTTATTAGAATATTGTGTCACGCCACATGATTACTTAAGTGAACTAAACTAAAACTGAAAACTAAAAGGTGGATGAAGAAAAGAAAAATAAATTATGTCACATAGTATCTAAAATACATTTTCTCATACACAGATACATTTTAACCTAAAATCTTCATGTTGAATAAAAAAAGTTCACGTCTATATTATTTTGTCAATCACCCATATTACGATTGTAGATAACAGTATATTTCTCTGCTTGTGTTTATTCCAGTATATGAATAGGGATAATGATGTATTTCTCTTTTTGTATTGTAGACGTATATTAAGAGCATGGATAAGGATTTCGTGGCGGCCAGCATTCAGGCGATTGGTCGCTGTGCTACAAACATTGGTGAGGTCAGAGACACCTGTCTGAACGGCCTCGTACAGCTGCTGTCCAACAGAGACGGTGAGAGTGTGTGTTCGCACACGACGCTAATGCCCAGGCTATCATTTAATGCCCAGGCTATCATTAATTATCCATAAAGCGAGCATCGTTCAAGCTTTTAGCTCTTATGTCAGAAGAGGTTCTTATCATGCCAAATAAGACAAAAATGGGCCTCTGACGTACAAATGTTACAATAAACGTTCAATACGCTTGAATTGGTCCATCACATGCTGTAAAAAACATCCAGTGGCCAGAGATCTCCGTCTGATAATGTTGAGTAATATTTAGTGTGTTTTGCATAACATTGGTGTTTGTGTGTATTTCAGAGCTGGTTGTGGCTGAATCAGTTGTGGTGATCAAAAAGCTTCTGCAGATGCAGCCTGAACAGCACAGCGACATCATCAAACACATGGCCAAACTCATCGACAACATCCAGGTAGCGTTGTGATCCGAACTGCCCACTTTCACATTTCAGATTGACTCCACAGTCTTGATAATGTGCCTGTGGTTCAGGTGCCGATGGCCCGGGCGAGCATCCTGTGGCTGATCGGCGAGTACTGCGAGCACGTCCCCAAAATCTCCCCCGACGTCCTGAGAAAGATGGCCAAAACGTTCACCAACGAGGAGGACATTGTCAAGCTGCAGATTATCAATTTGGCTGCCAAGCTGTATCTTACTAACTCAAAACAGGTGAGCCGAAGAAACACTGTATTCAAAATCATTTTTTGAATAACCTGAATTGTTATATCATTTTTAAATGAGTACATTTAATATATGTATATATATATATATATATATTTATATTTGTTTTATTACTTTTAATATATAATATTTAGAATAACATTTGTTTTGTGTCCATTCAATAGTGGTTCAGCTTAACAAGGCAACCTAGTTTTTTATCCAAAATTTAGATTTGATTTTATTTTAGCTTTATTTCAATTAAAACATTATTTTTAGTTTAATAACCCTGACTATATGCATGCTTGCTTGCATACTGTTTACTACTGCTTTTAACATGCTAGGATAAATAATGCAACACACATTAGCATTAAGCAAGCTAACTTGCATTATGCAACATAACAAAACTCATAAATGAAAGCAAACAAGAAAATAAATTGGCAGTGAAGTTTTCACATTAAAAATACATGGAAAGTCAGTTTAAGACATCCGGATAACCGATGTTTGGCAGTGTTGTCCAAAATTAAGATAGTCGGTCCCTCCAGAAAAACGCGATTATGCGATCGCTGAATTCAATGCAAAATCAGCCAAAGTCCGCATATTTATGCGGGGGCCGCATTTTTTCAAATACGTCGCACTTTCGTCACATAAATTTCCGATTTCCGTGCAAAATATGCGGGGTTTGCATAATTTCATAATCCTCGCATTTTCGTTGCAAAAAAAGTCACATGTATCTTACCAGAAAGTTGAAAAATTTTACGTTTGCTTCACACAAGAGCAGCCATTTCCCCCTGTTTCCATGGGAACGTTATGAAGTGACGCAATTACACGACGCCAGACAGACTCACGGAGGCGATTGACATCTCACAAATCGAACTCGTAACTGTCTGTCACACGTTCTACCGTCACATCGTTACTTAATAAACAACATAAGATAAAAGAAGTAGCATCAAACAGAAATTACCCGCACACATGGGGTGTTTGAGACACTGCAGAGAGTTCAACAGGGAGCGCGCATCTCTTAAAGGGGCCACACCTTATTTACACTCGTTACAGTCTGAAATAAAACAAGATGAGAAATGAAATATTCCCAGCACTTTCTATGATGTAGTATGCTTGCTTATCAAAGGAAGTAATAAGAAATAACTCTTACATTAGCCTAGTGAGAACAGGATGTTGGAGGAATCACTTTTTTCTCTCTTTTTCATCAAACCGCAATTTTTGCAAGTTCCCTCAATTTTTGCAAATTCCTGCAATTTCATCGCATAAAATTGCATAAATATCCAGCATATTCCATCGCATTTTTAAAGAAAACGGGCCGCGTAATCAATCAATTTTTGCCCGCAACAATCACAAAAAAAAACTGCGTTTTTCTGGAAGGACTGAATACTATTATGGTAAATGTTATATATAAATCGCAAATTTTTTCACAAATTTTTGGAAATTACCACCACAAAATCAGTCATTTTGATCGCAAAAATCACAAAAAAAAATTGTGAAATCCTGGAGGGACTGGATAGTCTGAGCTTTCTGGAAACCCCTGAATTGAACATGGGTACGTGACTAAAATGTGTATTTTATCTAAAATGTTATGGATTTTTTTTAATTCTCTAAAATATTATGGATTTTTTTTATTCTCTAAAGTATAGATAGGATATGGAGTCTCACAATAATGCACAAAACAAATCCTAAAGGATTTTATGCTTTATATCTCATGGTAAAGTGTTAGAAATTGAAATAAATGCTTTTTTTTCAGTGTTCCAGGTAGTTTTTTTATAATAATGTTATAAATTATAGATTTTAAATGAACAGTAATTGTGCAGGACACTTGCTTAAAAGTAAACTATTTAACTTTTTCAATGCATCATCAATCCATACAAAACATGTTTTTTTTTTACCCTGATGCTCTATAAGTGTTTATATTTTAGAGCAGTTGGATGGTTTCCACTTGAAATAATTTTAATTTTATTTTATTTCAGTTAATGTTTATTTTATTTCAAGTAACGGAAATGTGTATTTATGGTTTCAGTACACTATAATAACCCTGCGTCAGAGCATCAGTCTGGATGAAAGCTGGAGAGACACAACGGGAGTCATTGTTTAATCAAGCGAGACAATTCCTGTCTGCGTGTCAGATCATTTAGACTCACACATGTAACATTGCCTTCAGGCATGAAACTCTTGAGACTTTTTTCCTTTTCTTTTCCGTCTTTCAGACTAAACTGTTGACGCAGTATGTACTGAACCTGGCGAAATATGATCAAAACTATGACATCAGAGATCGTGCCCGCTTCATCCGCCAACTAATTGTTCCCACCGATAAGAGCGGGGCTCTCAGCAAATATGCCAAGAAGCTTTTCCTTGCGCTCAAGCCCGCCCCCGTCCTGGAGTCTCCATTTAAAGGTATCGCCGAACCCATATTTCATTGTTCACTATCAAGTTTGTCTCAGATATTTCTCTTTAAATGACTACATAAAGAGTTGAAAGCTAGATATTTGAGCTCATATGTAATCTCAGCACAGTTTGAGACATCTCTTTTGAATCTCTTTGGACCCTCAGAAGAAAATTCTGGGGAACAGGAGACAATTGAGACATTAATGTGATTTTTCTTCATGTCTTTGCAGACAGAGATCACTTCCAGCTGGGATCACTGTCTCATCTGCTGAACGCTAAAGCCGGCGGATACCAGGAGCTGCCCGACTGGCCCGAATCTGCGCCTGACCCGTCCGTGCGCAACGTGGAGGTGAAGGATTCTGTGTGTGCAGGGAGAACAGTTCTGACAGAGGCAGGGCCAGAGGGCGCAGGGGTGCTTCTCCTACAGACCACCAGAGGGAGCTCCAACATGCAAGACCTCCCAAAGAATCACCCCAAAGCGCTAACAAAAAAAAAAACATGCTACTCTCAATCACTTTTATATCGCTCACTCTCCTCGCTCATTAGCATAACTCCACCTTCATAACGCATTAATCACACACTGTGCATTTCAATTGGGTCGGAGCTACTCATCCTGCAACCCTATTGGTTGATGTGTCGATAATAATTTTCGAAAAATTCGGGTTCCGGAAGTAAAAATTTGGAAATGTTTGTAATGTTGTGATTTACCTCGTAGCTGGTTGGTTTAATTCATGGCTTATAACTATTCTTAAAGGGATAGTTCACCCAAAAAATTTAAATTCTGTCAGTATTTACTCACCCTCATGTTGTTCCAACCCCGTAAGACCTTCGTTCATCTTCGGAACATGAATTAAGATATATTTGATGAAATCTGAGAGCTGGATCACTCCTCCATACTAGTCCATAGGCTTCTTGAGGGATTGAAACTTGCCGTCCTCAAAAAGTTATTAAAGACATTGTTAAAATAGTCCAAGTGACTAAAGTGGCTCAATCTATTCACTTCCTTCTCTTTGCCGCCTCTAGTCAGTTAAACTAGCGTAATTGCGTAGAGCTACGTCACACGTAGGCTCACTATTGGCCGATGCTGGTCGTGTGTGATGCGTGGGACGTACAACAACAAATCACATGCAATTACACTAGTTTAACTGACTAGAGGCGCAAAAAGAGGGAAGTGAATAGTTGAAATAAAGTCGTTATTTATGTTTGTTTTTGCGCACAAAAAGTGTTCTCGTTGCTTGATAAAGTTAAGATTGAGCCCCTGTAGTCACTTGGACTATTTTAACGATGTCTTTAATAACTTTTCGGGGCCGGCAAGTTTCAATCCCTCAAGAAGCCTATGGACTAGTCTGGATGAGTGATCCAGCTCTCAGATTTCATCAAAAATATCTTAATTTGTGTTCTGAAGATGAACGAAGGTCTTACGGGGTTGGAACAACATGAGGGTGAGTAAATACTGACAGAATTTTCATTTTTGGGTGAACTAACCCTTTAAAAATATCTCTTTGAGAAACATTAATGGGACAAAAACTTCCGGAACCCATTCCACTGAAAAAGTTGTTGATCATTGTTGCACTCTATTAACTGCGTGTAAATCTTAATAGAGCTCCTACATTCCTTCGAGCAAAAAACTACATTCTGGAATTCTTTGTCCGAATGGTTTAAAAAACTAGAATTGCGCAGTTCTAGAATTTTCCATTTCAATCACTGAGAGTTCTAGAACAGACACACCCACATGTCACTTCCTGATTAATATTCCATGATCAAATCTGCATATGCATGAGGTCTGCACCACACACCGATCAGTCAGGGTCTTGAATCCAGCTTCAGGTTTTTGTCAGCATAATCATCTTTGTTATTTCATAAAGCACTCATCACTCACAGCAGATTTCTCATCTAATAGATGAGTGTGTTATTGGTAATATCCCCTCCAGTGTTCATCCACATCCTCTTTTTGACAGTCTGTCTGTCTCTTTATGTTCCCGCCCACCATATTGTGCAGCAGGAGGAGGTCATAGACAGCAGTGAGGGCCGAATCGGTCTCCTGGGAGACTGGAGAGAGGTGCTCACAAGAGTGCAGTGGCTTCTCTCTCTCTCTGTCCTCTCTGTAGTCGGGCCACCCAGCTCGACCTTACTGTACTAAAGTGTGTGTTTTTGCATCTCAGTCTGAAATCTGCTGACCTCATTTTCTGCCTTGCAAACCATCACATCACAAAACCTTCATATTAATGTTGCACTTCCATTACTGTGACACCAAATGCTCAGCAAAGCATTAAAACTTCATCCTAATACAGATTTGTTATTGACATATTGAGTATATGATTAGAGACCTTCTGAAAACTCTAAACAAAGGGGTGAATTCACTAAACAGCCACTTTGGCAAGCCATATTTCAACGCAAATACCTTTTTCTTATTCAAACAGTGACGTTTCAGGTGTCTGAATAACAGATATCCGTCCCAACACAATCTCATGGCAATTTGTAACTATTTTACATTTTGGCTATCAATTTGTATGAATTCATACATTCTTGTGTGCTTACTCCCCAGTGGCGGTTTAGGAGTGGGGTTACGGGAGGACTTTTTACGATTCATACGCAATCACATGGTACAAATTCATATGAAATCGCCACTTTGTAAAATAGTTAAGTTTTCCTGTGAGATTGGGTTGACCGTCCTGGTAAAGTATGCGTTTTAATGGTAATCTGCTGCATTTGTTACCACCCATAGCAACTATTCAAAAGATTGTGAATTGTGCAAATTGCTTTCATCACTAAATTTGTGGGCGTGTTTACGTTGTTACCAAATTTGCATAATTTGCATTGTAAATTGAATGCTAAAACAGTTCAGATGGATGTAAATAATACTATTATTAGTGAATTCCCCCTAAATGCCCATTCTTACCAAGAACTATAAGTATAATGATAATTATATCAGTGTCCACACCAATGGACGATAATGTCTTAAGCGCGCGCACTGCTTACGTCGTTTGCAGCTTTCGCGCTCTTTAGACTCTGATTGGCTGTCAATGTTACCATCGTTCATCATCTGGAATAAAATAGTCCTGAAAGTGACTCCAATGATATCGCAATGTGTTTTTATTGTTATACCTATGAAACTTTATAGTTATGGTCCTTGGTGTGAACGGGCCTTAACACTTTCAGTTGCTTTGACTGAAGCTGTTTGCGAAATATGGATGTGAAACGCATCCAAATATATACGTGCTAAATCTGCTAATCTGTTGACAAGTGCAACCTGACTCCTTGTGTGTACTTTTTAAAATCTTTTTCTTTGTTTTCTGTTCTGTTCTTTTCTTTCCTCTTCTTCTGGCCATCTCACAGCATCATTCTTGCGTTTCTTTTTATTCTTTCCTGTTTGCCAGGTTATTAGGCTGCTCGAAAGAGTCACCACTTTAACCAGCGTGAGTCTGTCAGTCACCCTTAGCGTCAGACCCAAAGAGCTTTTGCCACCAGCCTAGCGTAGCGTCTGTACTGTGTTAGATCAGCCTTTCCCTTTCCTCAGCCCTTGCTCTACAATTAAAGACCAGAATCCTCAAAAAAACATCTCAGAAATGGCCTACAGCACTGATGCTAGTCGCTAATCGCTAATTTATGCTAAAGCATGCTGATTCTAGTTTAAAGTCAAACTAGTCTTGGGTAAATCAGTGCTGGAGGTCTTTGGGGGTCTTTTTTTAAGGATGTGATTTCTTTAATTATACGTGTTATAGTACAGAACAAGAATGAAAGTGGCCATGAATGCACAACCTTCCCTGCTGTAGACACCAAATGCTGAGCGGAGAGGGATGCAGGTCTAAAGAAGCTTAATTATATTAATGTATGAGTGTAGACAAAGACATTTGATGCTTGTAAAGAGGCATTCATGGCCGTTATATGAATCTCTCTCTCTCTCTCTCTCTCTCTCTCTCTCTCTGATTAGGATATTTTAGCTAGTTTTTATGGTGTTTTGGGATTTCTTTTGCAGATTCCAGATTGGAGCAAATGCACAAGCCGGAAGGATCGTAAGGAGAAGAAAGTGGAGAAACCATTCTACTCGGACTCTGACGGAGAATCTGGCCCGACCGAATCAGCAGATAGTGGTAACTGTGTGAACAAAATATATATTAATATGGTCTTTATAACTGCATTAATGGGCACTTGGCTATAATATATAAAACTGATAACCAATAGATTTCAATAGAGTCTGATATTAGCATGTTGCTAAGCTAATGTCTTAATGGAAAATACACTTTTACATGGTGTTTGAACATAAATGTGTGTTGGCAGTGTGTGAGCAAAACCTCCCTAGAATGATAAAAATCCACCCAGTGTTTTTTTTTTTTTTTTTTTTTTACAATCTCAATAAATCATAAGCACTGTCTCAGAAAGAGCTGTTCTAAGATTCAGCGCTTTGTGACGTAGAATTGAGCAAGGGGTTTGATTGACAGTGTGGTTGTGGCATAGACCCCGCCCTCGGTGATCTGTACACCATCCTCCATTGTTTCAACGACAGCCGATAATGTCTCCTGGAAACATAAGTGTTCTGTTGTGGGATGGGATGTAATAATGACATACATTGTAGTTTTCACTTATTTCCGACATCAGAGCCTCTGAAAACACAGTGGATGTATTGTATTTTGTAAGTTTAAGTGGCGCCTTTCCTTCGTAAATAAGTTTATGTTTGAGCGAATCATTTTCTGACTGACTGTTTTGTGAACGAGAGTAAATTCAAAGCAGGTCTTGCTTCAAAGTTAATCCTCAAGTGTGGATCGTCGTCTACTCTTTGCGATCCACCGTCACCTCCAGTATGTTTATTTTATGATTTTCGAGCAAATAGTAATTTCAGTCGATGTCAGCCAATTCAACAACAAATGCGTAAAGTTGTTGTCGTCGTAGGATGTCTGTGTGTATAATTTAAACCTTGTTTGTATTGACCATTTCAAAAGATGTAAACAACACTGGTCCAGAAGCACTTCCTGTTTCAGTTTGTAACTGTTTTCTTTATTTCACATGTAAAGAAAACATCTTAAAGATGTTTGTTTAACTTTTTGATTCAGTTTTAAATGTTCTGTTGGTTGTATTTTATCCCAGCTTTTATGTAGTGTTAAAAAACTGAAACAGGAAGTGCTTCTGGACCGGTGTTGTTTACATCTTGTGAAATGGTCTATAGTGTGTACCACACGTTTATAAATATATATATTTTTAAAGATAAAATATATATGTGTGTGTGTGTTGCACATCCATAATTTCAAAGGGGAAGCGATTACAACTCTATAAGTACATAAATGTATCAAATAACCATACCGAGACGTCCTGGTCCATTCTCATTTGTGTTTATTCTTCCGGAGTCTCTTTGTCATCTGGGTCTGATCAGAGACTATTTATATATTCCGTTTCAGCGGGTCTCTCACTCTCTCAGCCCTTCTGCTTACCGACTGCCATAGGTATCAAGTTACCCCCTCATCCAACGGGAGGGTGGTGATATGCAGCTCATTTGCATTTAAGGTCGTACACACCAGAACAGCTCATTTTTAAACAGGCCCCAAAAATGACATTTTAAAATGGTTATAATAAATTAACTGTGGGGTATTTTGAGCTGAAACTTCACAAATACATTCTGGGGACACCAGAGACCAATATTACATCTTGTAAAAAGGGGCATAATAGGTGCCCTTTAATACTTTAGATGCCTTTTTGGTATTAGCATGTTGCTAAGCTAAGGACTACATATGTTAATAAGCAAAAAAAAAATGCAAATACTAAAATACTAGAGATGCACTAATATAAAATTTCTCTGTTGATACCGAGAGCCGATTATTCAGAATGATATCTGCCGATTTTGATAGTTCGTTGTTTTCTAAAGGAAAAAAAAATCTCTTCCAAATAATGCTGCAAACACTACAGTGAATCTTTTTTTGGTACATAACTATAATAATAGAGGTTAAAATTAACAACAGAGCTATTATATTCAACTGGTATTTATTTTCAGATATAATAATTATGCTCAAATAAATAACTTAAAATAGCGGTTGAAATACTGATTAATCGATTGCAAGAGTTGTACTGTATCTTTCATCATAACTTGTGATGTTTATGCATTTCCGTGCTGTAACTTATCTTAAAGCGGAACAAAAGACTCGCGCCGCCACTTGAACTGAGGCACAACAGCGATCTCTATAATCACATTCAAGAGCAAAAAATGCAAAATGCCATTTATTTTTTTCATCTCGTGATAAAAAGGACAGAATTTGAAAGCTATGACTTTGTTTTTCAAATCACAAGTAACACAGCACAAAGCTCTTTGCGATTATTGGTTGAGAGGTGCTACAAATAATGTTTGGTCTGGTGAACAAATGTAGTTCTGACAACCCTGGCTTGAACTTCGGGTGATTCATTGGATCAAATAGTCTATGTTAACGTTGCTTTTTTTAGCATTATTGTCGCATTAACTTGCCCTAAATCCAACACAAGATTTTCTTTCACACACAATATGGGTTGCAGACTAAACACGTTTTTTCTGATTGACAGGATATAATCGTCCCTGATCATCAGCTGTTTTTAAACAGTCGGCCAATAGTGGAAATAATTGCTTTTATCAGCCGATACCGATTATTGACCGATACAGTGTTGCATCTCTAGAAAATACACATTTTAATTCTTTTCATTAGTAAATAAAATTAAATTAATTTTTTGTATCAACATTTCCATTGACCGTGCTGTTTTGAATGAAAATTTTAATTGAACTCACTACAATACTGAGCTCAGTCAGTGCTATATGATATGATTGATTATGCTGGCTCTCTCGACAGAATCAGACTCCGGCAGCAGGTCAGATAGCGCTAGCGCCAGTGATGAAAGCGCCTCCGGTTCAGAGAGCGAAGAGAGTGGAGAAGAGACCGAGTCTGAAGAGGAAGAGGAAGATGAGGAGGAGGAAAAGAAAAAAAAGAAACGGCTGGACAAGACCAAAGCAAAGAAGCCAGTGGAGGAGAGCGCAGAGAGGTACGTCATCCACAGATCTAGACCAGCCAACGTCAAGTATCTAAAGTTTTGATCCGTTTATTTCTCCAAATGTCTCACGTTTTGCTCCATCATGCCCACAGTGAGCAGAGCAGCGGCGCCGAGGACCGGAAACGAGGCAGGAAAGCAGTGAAGAATCAGAAAAGCGCTTCAGAGTCAGAGAGCGAATCCGAGAGCAGCGAATCAGAGGAGGAGTCGTCGGAGGAGGAGTCAGGGGAGGAGTCTGAATCTGACACCGACATCAGGAAGAAGAAGGTTAGACTAGTTCAGAAAATGATACTAGTAGGGTGACCAGATGGGCGGTTGTTTCAATAGGTTTTGGTTCAAAATATGATCAAAACATGTTTTTATTCAAAGATCAACAGTCTGTCATTAGTCTTTAGTCTGCCACAAAAAAAATTAAAATAAAAACATTAAAATCATAAACTCAAATTCATTGTGAAAAAATAAATGTTACTGTTGTAA
This sequence comes from Pimephales promelas, assembly GCF_988280905.1. NCBI lineage: Eukaryota > Metazoa > Chordata > Actinopteri > Cypriniformes > Leuciscidae > Pimephales > Pimephales promelas. Next base: position 11,903,950 of record NC_142793.1, read on the forward strand.
CAGTGCACTGGCTAAATCTGACCTTTCAGGCTATAGCCTAACGCTAATAAGCCTTTGGCAAAATTATTATTACAACTAAATTGTCGGTCATTAAATACAATCCTAAAAACGAAATAATTGTGTAGATGATTTGCTTCAAGTGTAACCCGACATCAGACATTAATCCCCTGGGGACCAAGGGCTATTTAGGGTCCTTGGGATGTTTTGACATGCACTGACATCCGTGCTTTTTTCAGTTATTTATAAACATGTTAATGGCAAAGGTGTAAATTCACTATATTTAGCACAAATGGGGCTACCATAATATGTGAACAACATGTATGTACATGGTTGTATTTTTAAGAGAATAATGTTTATGCGTAGTTATTAAAAAAATTCAAATGAAAGTTGCTGAAATAAAACCACAAAACACATACTAAATATGTGTTTTGACTGAAGGATGTTGTCGCTTCGAGTTCTGGCTTTGAAATGATGTGAACAGGCAACCTGTAACCCGTGTTTTTCCAACCTTATACCCGTGAAAGTGCACTGTATAGCAGTCAAACCTGTGACTGACTGTCCTATCTGGTAATAAACATTGCTAAAAGTAGTATGCTACCGAATCAAGGTGTTAATAAACTGCTAATTGATGTTATTCGCCTCTACAAACTACTTCATGCACAGATGAGAGTTCATCCATGTATTTTTCTTGTTTTGCTCAGACGCCCATATCAAAACAACCTCCCAAACAATCCAAAAAAGAGAGCAAGAAGGAGACGCAAGAAATGTCTTTGTTGGATCTAGATGACTGTGAGTAAGACATACAAGACCAAATACTAGAAATGCTTAAATGTAAAACCATATAATCTCTCTCTCTCTCTCTTTCTCTCTCTCTCTCTCTCTCTCTCTCTCTTTCTCTCTTTCTCTCTCTCTCTCTCTCTCTCTCTCTCTCTCTCAGTTGAACCGACCACAGCAACAGCTCCGGTGACTCCAGTTAACTTCATGTCGAGTAGTCTGGTTTCTGATTTAGAGGGTTTGTCACTGACCGACTCTATTCTGGCACCTACAGTGAGTTCTGGGCCACAATACAATAGTAAATTGTAGTAAATTTACTATGCATGTACTTTGCTGTTTCATAAAAAACAAACAAAAACAAGAAAATAATGTATATTTCGGTTTATATTTTCATACATAAATTGGTATTAATTAAATATGTAATTGTGGATTAATTCCACAATTGGTTCCATAATAACTCATTGTTTTAACTGATAGTGTTAATTGCCAGAATGAGCCAAAGCCTTGTATTTCAACTTCCAGATAATATGACAGGTACACTAATATGCATTAATACATGATTAATTACTTAATTGTTAGTGCAAATTCATGTGCAAATTACTAAATGACTAGTTAATAATGATGTGCCCCAACAAGTAAAGTCATAACATAATGATACCTTTACAAATCATTAGCTAATGATTAATTAAAGCAGACAACTGGAAGTTGAAGTGCATATTTTTGACTAATTGTGGTAATTAACACATTAATTTACACTATTAGTTATTAAATATGTTTTAGTATTAGTATAAAATATGTTATCAAGGAATTAATACACAATGACGCATTGAATTAATAGCAATTCATGTATTAACGTAATCTATTAATCTTATTACTAAAGTTACTTACTTACTTACTTCTGTGTCACATGATCCTTCAGAAATCATTCTAATATGCTGATTTGCCGCTCAAGAAACATTTCTGATTATTATCAGTGTTGGAAACAGTTCAAGAATCTTTGATGAATAGAAAGTTTTTATTTTAAATAGAACTCTTTTGTAATATAATTCTTTTAATACTGAATAAAAGCATTAATTTCCTCTTACTGACCCCAAACCTTTGAATGGTAGTGCACATAAAATTTCGATTAATTTGATATAAATAAAATCTTTTCTGTTTTCCAATAGACCATTGCACCTTCTGGTTCGATAAAGATGTATGAGCTCCTGCATCGTATAAAGGGCGAGGGTCTTGCGGTCGAGTACTGTTTCAGCCGGCAGCCCTTCAGTCCAGACCCCAACATGGTGGCCGTCCAGATCCAATTCACCAACAACACCAACTCCGAGACCAAAAACCTGCACATCGAGGAGCCCAAGCTGCAGTCCGGGATGAGGATCCGAGAGTTCTCCGAGATAGGTCTGCAGCCCAGCACAGAATGAGTTGTTCTACAGGAGCTTCAAGTTTATTTTTGTTCTCTTTGCGTTGTTCTTTCAGAGGTGTTAGCAGCAGGTGATTCGGTTACTGTGGTCATGGGCATAGATTTTTGTGATTCCACGCAAGCAGCAAACTTCCAGCTGTGGTGAGTGTTTAAGAGGAGCTGAATGATTCACTTCTGTTTCCATGTCCACTTATGATAATGCCTGTGTCTTAGCCTGTGTCTGTGTGTGTCTGTGTGTGTGTGTGTGTTGCACATCCATAATTTTAAAGGGGACGCGATTACAACTCTATAAGTACATAAATGTATCAAATGACCATACCGAGACGTACTGGTCCATTCTCATTTTTGTTTATTCTTCTGTTCGTCATCTGGGTCTGATCAGAGACTATTTATATATTCCGATTCAAACATGTACGGCTGAATGACATTCAAAACAGAATGTTTGATTATGAATCAGCTATGTCATGTTTATGACAGGTTGTGTTGTCTTAGTAATGTCAAGTTGCCATGACAAAGACACTGACAGGTTATGATGTATTGGTTTATGTCAAGGTGACATAACAAATACATCTTAAACAATGTCATATTTGCTTTAATAACTGATAACATAGATCATGTCATGATTATGAAGGTGCCATGTCGGTCTTATGCACACCCCTTTAAGTAAAGTGTTACCTTAGTTTTTTACATTTAGAATTTAACTATTTCCCCGACATTGACGTAACTTTCTGGCTTACGTAACACATGCAAAGAAGATGTAGAAACAAGCAAGCGATATCATATGTAAGCAGCATATAATGCAAAACTGCCAAATTACTGAATGAAATGTCAACATAGGACGAGCTATAGGGTTTAAAGCTAGAATAAAATTTTTTTTGTTTTGTTTTTTAAAGCAGAGGGTCTGTTCTTTATTTTGATATATTGCATATTCAGATCTTCATACAACTAAATATTCTTAGCGCCATGACATTTTGTGAAAAAATGGCAGTGGCTAAAATGCTGGTGGGGAAAGGGTTAAAATATTTCTATATGCAAATTACCTGCATTATGATTGGCTAAACTCCATTTATATGACTGGGATCAGTTCTTTGACTCCAATACCAATAGGGGACTATCACGCTGATACGTAGTACTTCCGCATTCAGTGATCTGTGCGCAATGCCACTTCCGTTGAATCACCGATCACTCTGGCGAACTGATGACGGACTACACTAAGTTTATTTATACGGCATCCCTGGTAAATTAGTCTGATTCACTAAAGTGCCGGCTGCAAACAAACGCGTTATCTTGTTTTATTTTAAAGTTTAGACCTTCATACCGGCGAACCGCTTTAATCTACTTCTTTCTTATACTCAATTCAGTCAAGAATCCATGAAAACTTAAGTAAGGTTGCCGTTGTTGGTTAGATTTACAAAGTGGAACAGAGCAGTGACATCTAGCCTTCATTTCGGCCATTGTTAAACTGTGTCGGAAGTGGACATGCACAAAGTTGACAAATCCCGCCCATGAAACCCGGAAGCGTGATAATCCCCTATTAGCTTTATTTACTGTAAAAATAATTGGTTCAATCTCTTTTTCAGTACTCACACCCGCAAATTCTTCGTTACGATCCAGCCGCCCGTCGGGGAGCTCATGACACCGGCGTTTCTGACAGAAAACGACTTTAAGAAGGAGCAAGGTGAGCAAACGTCAGCCTTTCTCAATTTAGCGATTGCTCCTTTTCCGCAAAATGCCTGTCATTTTTTTGGGTGTCTTTGAAATAACAGTTACATTTTTAAGGGTTGACGTCAGGAGAAAACTTTTTATGTCTCTCGTTCATTATTCATGAAGTATGGCCCTTTTTTTGTTTCATGGCTTTTATCAAGGCAGAATCCTAATTTGCATACTTCCATTGAGCACATACTTTTGGTAACCAGAAATTTGCCCCTTGATATCTCTTACTGCAAAAGCATGCACAGATGTCATTTTGACACACTTTATTAACATATTACAATGTTGAACACACTAAACTGAATCTAGCATACTTTATGTTAAAGATAGTATGCGAATTGGAATTCAGCCCACGCTAGTTAGTTAGCATGCTGCTAACAGCTCAGCATAAACCTGGCTGTCAGTTTAGCATAAAGTGTTAACGTATTTGTTGTAACGTATTAGTTTAACATACTCATGTCTTCCTCTGCCATCGGGTTGTTTTGACGCTGTTCGTTAGAGAATCTTTTGGATGGTAAGTTTCTCTGATGTAGCCGATTAGCATAGCATTTACAGTCACCTCCTCTTCCAATTTAGTCCCTGAATTTATTTTTGTTAGCTGCACACCTCCTTCCTGTCTTCCTGTAAATGCTTTTGCCTCCAGCTGCCTGTCCCTCTTCTTAACGTCTCCAGTTATTGCCTTGGCGACTGTTACCATGACTATGCGTTTTCTCATGGCATGTCAAGGTAACAACATGCTGCGTATCTCACTAGGAATGTGCCTTAGAAACACTGAACCCGTCCGATCGAGCCTGAACCACCACAACACTCTTGAGATCAGCACGCTCAACACAGCTCACAAAAGCTCTTGTCTACTGTCTACATAGACTGCTACCTTTCAATGTGGTATCTATAATGACTTTTAAGCTCTAACGTGATTGAATGGAAACACTCATTGTGGACAGCAGCTCTGTCAATGCACGACAGACCAGTCTGACTTTAGTTTTGTTGCTAATGTTGCTAAGCTAACAACAACATAATTCATTTAATTAGATGGAATTATTTCCTATTAATGCTCTTCAGCGCTTGGTCTTGGTATTTTTTTGGTCATAATTTTGCTGCCTTCTGTTCAAAACCTTCACATCTGGAGTGTGATTTCTAAAAATTGTTGTTTTATTTGGTTGTCAGAAGAGTTAGCATTTTTTCATTAGCATTCAGCTAATCTGACGAAGTGATGCTTTCTGTGTCTTTTTGCAGGTAAACTGATGGGAATGAATGAAATCTCAGAGAAGTTGTCGCTAGGAGAGAAATGTGTGAACGAGCACATCATCGTTGAGAGAGTCACGGCCACCGCCAACTTGAGCAGGGTACCCTGTGGTTCTGATAAAGAGTGCAGGTAATACACACTCAAACTCGCATGAAAACAGTGGCCATGTCCCAAATGAAGACTTTAGTAATGCAATGTTGCATATGGGCTTTTCACACTGCGCTGAACCCTGTGTTAATGTCGTTCTGAACCCTGGGTAAAGGAGTGATTCACCAGTGATGTAAAGTAATTGAGTAAATGTAATTGGCTACTTGAGTGCTACTTTGAGTGTTAGTGTTGTCAAATCGATTAATTGCGATTAATTGCATCTAACAAGTTTGTAAAAGTTTTGTATACATTTGTAAATATATCATATGTCTGTGTATATATATACTAGTGCCATTTCATACGTACCTTTATAGTCCAAAAAGTCCAATATATAATATAAGGATGCCCAATGTAAACAGATCACATGCTGTGCTCATCCAATCAGTGACACCTACATGGCAAATATGCAAATAAGAAAGTTAACACGCATGTAAAATAACCCAGGATTCTGTCTACCCAGGTTTTAGAATGACCCAGGGACTATTTCAAGTGTGAAAAGTGAGCTCATTTCTGTACCAAAATATGACAAATGGGACACTCCATGATCTTCTAGATGAACTAAGTACATACTAGCTGTGTCAATTGGAACGGGTAGTCAAACTACACTACGATACTTATTTTCACTCAAAAATTGCCTGTGAATTTCACAAATAATCACAAAGAAACAGCAAGTTAAACATTGAGTTAAACATGGATTTTGAAGGTACAAATAGTAATGTCTTGCAAAACACTATTAATAATCTGTTAGATTATTTTTTTTATTTATTTTTTATTTAAGTTTAGCGCCAGGATGAGTATTAGTTGTATTTTCGAGGACTCTCAGATTCGTATGTGCAAGTATATTTTGATTTAGGCTTATTAATTCAGTATGTAAAACTCTTTCATTCTTCACTTTACTTTACTTTGCTGTCTGTTTTTCTGGCCTGTGATCTCTTGAAATCTCAGTACTCCTCCTCCTCCTCCTTCCGCTCCTGTTTACAGATTCGCAGGTAAAACGGTCAGCAGCGGCTGTCTCGTGCTGGTCACCGTCGCTACGAAGGAAGGGGGCGGAGCTCAGCTGACGGTCAACTGTGAGAAGATGGTGATCGGCACGATGCTGGTTAAAGATATCCTGCAGGCCCTGTCGCAGTGATGGCGCCCCCTACAGTCAACACCCTCCTACTGCTGCTTACCGCATTGAGTCGCATCGCTGTGTAGATATTTCCCCCGCGTGGACTGGCTTGTAGCATCAAAAATATACTGATGTCAGAACCGCGACAACAACATTCAGGGCCCCGTAATCAGGATGTTCCTCTGTTGAATGTTGCATGGCATCAAAGACAGTCCGTGCACCATAAACCTGCCGAATTACCACACAAACCTGTGTGAGTTTTAGTTTAGGATCTCTTTAGGATTTACAGTACATACTCAAAAGTATTTGGACACTACCTTGTAATCAACAGCAAGCAGTTAAAAACAATCCATCTGCTCAACGAAACGAGACTAATCATCATCTGAGTTATTAATTTGCTTTCAGATCAATCGTTGCCTTTGTGATCTTCCTAAAATGTACGGAAGCTCAGTGTGGTTTATTTTTACATATTCTGAATGTAACATCTTGCATCTGATCCCAGACCACATCCCAGTGATGACAGCAGATTTGTTTCCAGAAACCACATCAAACTGTTTTTTGAGCTTTGTTGAACTGGAACATGTTCATATTAGTGTCATAATGCAGTCAATTTCTATTGGTTTAGCAAAACCAGAAGCTCCAAAACACATCAGTATGAATTTGCTGCCTTCATCTCCGATTTTGTAGCAACCTCATCTAATCTCTCCAAAGGAAATGTATGTCTTCTCTGTTTTTTGTTTTGTTTTTGTTTTTTTGTAAGACTGGTGTTTATCGGCTTCTTGTTCTCGTGAAGCTCTCGGAGGAGTACGGTCGGTAACTCACAATCCCATTATTTTAGATATTTAAATGCAATCTGGAGCCGTTTATCTTGATGAAGACTCCATTAGTTGTTACTGTTGTTTTAGACCTATTTTTAGTTTTGATGATGTGCTTGTTGGCATAAACCAGATCTTCCTCATCCACTTGGTAAAAATGAAATCCAGCTTTACTGACTCATCTCCGTGTGACAGTGGGAAATCATGTGTTGTTTGAATATTATATCTCTATTTATTATAAAGAGTTTTAAATGTCAATAAAAGAGAACACACTCAAATGAAGATGTCTACTTTGATGTGAATTATAATGATTGATATTTATGCAGGGCCAGGCTACATCCAATTTTATTCAAGTTAGTGTATTTATGAAACGCAATTTCTGTATTAGCCTATTGCAGACGAAAAACAAAGTCTACAAAAATCAATATCCAACATTTCCGCCATTCTTGTCAAGAAAAACAGGAATTCAGTTCATTTAGTTTGTGACAACATGCCCCAATAGCGGTCTTAAGCGTAGCCTAAAGGGCTTTTCAAACCAATTAGTGAATGTCAAAACAATTAATCGAACGGTGATTTTTATCGGCCATTTCTGAGGACAGAAATTGTTTACAGAATTTATTGTAGGCTAACACTGTATATTTATTCGTGTAATTGTATAAACATTTAAAACGCATGTATACAACTAGGCCTACTGTTAGAGAAAAAAACATTTTAGTTACTGAAATATATAACCCTCGCGAGTCGTGACAACTTCCCGTGTGACAACTAGCCCCGACCCCCACCGAATATTAATCGCTTGTCGTCTGCGCGTGATGTGCTAATGCTGAGCTCATGCACCTGTTCAACGCAAATTGACTCACTAACGTGTTCAGTTTGAATCCTGGTGTGTCGTGCAGCAGCGTTGTCACACTCATTTTGAGTGCCTAAACTGTAAATTATAAAGTTAAAATTGTCGTGTTTTGTTTTTTTTAGCTGCATTTAGACGCTGTAATGGATTTCTGCAGGGTAAGAGACATAATCTGTGTATGAAAAAGTCTTAAACTTTCAGTTTCAGTTTTGTATTGGCGCGAACTGTATATATATCATCATCACCAAACATTTGCAGCTTAGCTCTGTATAATAAAAATACTGCACTTAAAGAGCACAATTGAGGAAAATAACAATGACAACACGGAAGAATAAAAAAGATGATGAGCATTAAGGCATACAATTAAAAAAAAAAGATAAATAATATAATAACCAACACCTAATTAGTGTTTTCTCATTAGCTTATAAGACACAGTCTTCATGTTAATAGTAATGTTGTTTTTCATAGGTTCTTGCTTTATTTTTCAGCTGTACCTTTCTCTACATCCCAGCATTTTGTAAAATTGTTTTAGTTAACTAGTTACAAGGAGACTTGGAAATGTTCAGCCATTTTGACAGTTCTGCCACCCATGTTCACATAGAACAAACTGTCATACTGTTTCTTTTAACAGAGAGTGAAACATCACCATCATACTTACGGAGACCCTGGAGCTCACATGGCCTTTGGGCTCTTCACGGGGGCCAACCAACAGAACTTCACAGGTGAGATACACACACACACACACACAGGATACACTAAATTTAAGACTAAATAAGACTCCCAGTAAAGTCAACATAAACTTAAGCAATGAGCAAGTTGTTAACGTTGGTCAATAAAAATACAACTCAGATGCGTTAAATAAAATGAACAGACACAATTTTAGCTTTTTATTACTAGATAATGTTGAAATCAACATTAACTAATATGAATAGATTCTTTGTCATTTTGTTTAGAAATATAGTACTTGCTCATATTTTGAAACAAGAGCATTAGACTAGTGTGACTATAGTCAGACTAAAGGTAACCAATATACGAAATAGCTATTTAAAGGAACAATCCGACCTTTTGGGACTTTAGCTTATTCACCATATCCCCCAGAGTTAGATAAGTCCATACTTACCTTTTTCATCTCCGTATGTGCAGTAACTCTGTCTCTATACATAGTTTATTATGAATGATTTAATATGACATATATGAGCAATGAACACAAGGACGTGCTCTCGTGTTGAAGAGCTGCCCAGCAAACAAATTTTGGTTCTGGGAACGTTAGTTTTTGGTTCCCAGAACGTTCCTAGAACTTTCCCTTAAGGTTAAGGAAACGTTCCCGGAACATTCTTCTTACGTTATAAAAATGGAACCTAAAAAAATAACCGACATGGAACGTTCCTATAATGTTCTTGTTTGGTTCCCAAAATATAACCTCATGGGACCATTCGGGAACATTAGAGGAACGTTCTGTGTTACAAAGTAATTAACATAATGTTCTTTCTCCTAAAATAAAAGCGAGTGTAAACGTCAATGTCGGCAACCAGATGGTTGATGGACCCCATTGACTTCCATAGTAGGAAGAAAAATGCTATAGAAGTCAATGGGGTCCATAATATCTTACTTTGAAACAAATTCATACAGATTTGAAACAACTTGATGGTGAATAAATGAATTTATTAAGCGAACTAATCGTTTAATTGTGCGACGCTAAAAACATATAGTAGTGTGTAAGTTATAACTTGTAAGTTGTAACGTACGCTCAGCTGGTGCAACAGGCCTTGATAACTTTGATTAACATTAGAATGTTTCCTGTTAGCTGGGAACGCCCCTTTAGTCCGACACGAGGGTGTGTCTGGTACAGCCTGGGTTCAGCAGTGTGTGTGTGTGAAGTCAAATGAGCTGAATCATAGTGATCGTTGAAGCCCTGCCCCCTTCTGTCTGTCTCTCTGCTGAGTCAGGCCATGAATGGGAGACGGGCCAGAGAGACAGACAGAACACGTGATTCTCTCTCTCTCACACACACACACACAGAGGGATGGGAGGTGGTGAGGCAGTTCTGGCAGACCGAGTGTGTGTGTGATGAAGTGAGCATGGCTTTAGCACTAGCAGCAGTGTGTGAGGTTTCAGTGGGGCGGTCACATGTTTAACAGGTCAGTGATGAACACACAGCGGTATAATGACCTCCACTGGACCAACGGCAGGTCGGTATGGGAAACGAGCTTCGGTCGTGTGTCTTTGTGCCTCTGTAACTCTCTCTTTCTCTCTCACACACACATAGATGGTTCGGGCTCAGGCTTCTCTCCGCTGGTTAGCAGAATGCTGTTCTCTCCAGAGCAGCAGGATCCCGTGGCCGCCGTGCCCAGCGTTGATGAGCTCAGTCTGGGCCTGTTGTCTCTGAGCCTCCCCTGCTGGACCCAGCAGCCCTGGAGCCGCCCTGATCCCCAGCGCGCGACCCAGCCCGGTGAGAGAACCTGTGTGTGTACAGTTGTGTGTGGCCGCTCCTATCTGTCTGTTCAAGCCACTTTCAGACACTTTGTGAGTGAACTGCAAAAAAATCAGTGCGTTTGTCTTGATTATCTGAGAATATATGATCTGTAAACTAAAATATACGAAATAAATAGTAATATAGACTATATTTTATAATACATTACAAAATTGTTTCAAGATAATAAGACTTGACGTCAGAGAATATATCTATATTTTTATATAAGTATAAGCCTTATTTATGCTTAAGCATTAACTTCAGTGGTTACATTTAAATATATATATATTTTTTTTAATTTGTATATATACTTACAGTGCATTTAAATTAACAGTTAGCTAGATTTTTGGTTTATTTAAATTTAACAACACTAACTGAGATTTATGCTTAAAGTATGTATATATATATATATATATATATATATATATATATAGTTAATTTAAATGCACATTATATTATATAATTTATTATATATATATATATATATATATATATATATATACTACATATATGTAATAGTATATATAATATATATAGTATATATATATATAATATATATATATATATATATATATTTATATAGTAGCTATATCTTTTTTATTTAAGGATAAATCTTGTTACATTTATATGGAAAAAACAAATAAACCGAGAAAAATACATTGTTTTTAAGGATGTTCAGATGGATTTTCAGACTTTGTGCATTGTGTGTGTGTGTTATTAGATTGTTCTGGAAGGTCTGAGCTGTAGTGGTGTCTCATATCTTGATTTCCCACTCATGACTAATCATTTTCACACCGATCACAGAGGGCAGAACGCTGGATTCATCAGCATTGGGATGCGTTTCATTTTGACTTTCCCTATAGCTTCCCTATCTCAGATTACAAGCGTAAATGAGTGTGTCCATCCGTGTTTTAAATGAAAGCAATGATGTGCCTTAGGTTTGTTCTGACCCAAATCCTGTAAAAGAAGGACACACACACACACACACACCAAGCTTGTTTCTGCTGTCTCATCCAGCACTTCTCCCATTCATTCAGTCTTTTCACGGGAGTAAAGATTATTTTGTGCTACTATTAAAAAACACGTCACCCACCCTGTCTGCCATCTTTTGAAAAAAAACATGTAGTCCAACCCTAAACTCACACTACTGGTTGAGCCAGACGTTGGCCAGTTTCTAAAATGTAGCTGTTAATACTCATTATATGCTATTATTTCAAGAGCTTGACATAATTTTGGTAACACTTTAGTTTTGGGTCCAATTCTCACGATTAGTTAGTTGCACATTAGCATACTAGGTTATTGGCTGCTTATTAATACTTATTAATGCCTTATCCTTTAATTTTACCTATACATAAACTTAACTACTTTACTTTTAATGAGCAGTAATTAGAAGTTTATTAACTCATAGTTAATAGTTAGTTAATAGTGAGAATTGGACCCTAATCTAAAGTGTAACCATCATTTTTATTTGAATAGCTTTTAAAATATTTTTTTTTTCCTGTGATCATTATCAATCACAATATTACTCCAGTCTTCAGTGTCACATGATTCTTCTGAAATCATTCTGATATGATTTGCTGCTCAAGAAAATTTCTGATTATTTTCAATGTTGAAAACAGTTGTGCTGCTTAATATTTTTGTAGAAACAAACATAGAAACAGAAGTGTAAACAACTAATCTAATATTTTGGTAACACTTTACAATAAGGTTCATTTGTTAACATTAGTTAATGTATTAACTAACATTGATCAATACATTTGTTACTGTATTAGTTAATCTTTGTTAACGTTAATTAATACAAATCCAGCTGTTCATCGTTTGTTCATGTTAGTTCACAGTGCATTAAGTAATGTTAACAAATACAACCTTTGATTTTTAATGCTTTTTTAATAAATGTTGGAATTAATATTAACTAAAATTAATAAATGCTGTAGAAGTATTGTTCATTCTTAGTTCGTGTTAAAGGGATAGTTAAATTAATTTTTGGTATGTTTTAGCTTACCTTAAGGGCATCCAAGATGTAGGTGTCTTTGTTTCCGCCATATTTTCTATTTTGATATTTTTAGGTCAAACCGTTCTTGTCTGTCAGTCATATAATGGAGGTCTATGGTCACCACCTCAAAGAGCATGCACAGAGAAGTCCAAATTAAACATGATTTAATGACTCGTAAATGTAAGTACACATTGATGGCCTAAGACATGAAACGAGCGGTTTGTGTGAGAAAACGAACAGTATTTATATCGTTTTTACCACTTGTTACCAGATCACGGCTGTGGTGACAAGAGGTAAAAACGATATAAATACTATTCGTTTTCTCACACAAACCGCTCGTTTCGTGTTGTAGCCCATCAATGTGTACTTTCATTTATGAGTCATTAAATCATGTTTAATTTGGACTTCTCTGTGCATGCTCTTTGAGGTGGTGACCATATACCTCCATTATATGACTGACAGACAAGAACGGTTTGACCTAAAAATATTCAAAATTAAAACTAATGTGGAAGACACCTACATCTCGGATGCCCTTTAGGTAAGCTAAAACATATCAAAAATTTATTTCAAAGTGAACTATCCCTTTAAGTTAGGTAGTTAACTAATTAAAGTGTTACCAACATTTTACATTTTTAAACATATTTTCATAATTTTGCCAAGTTATTGTTTATTATTTAAAATGATACGAATAAAGAAACGAAAGAATGTAATTATAAAAAGTCAGTAATTGTCATTTTTAATCACATATTCTCTCTCCTGCAGCGTTTAATCTGTTTGGTGCTTCACGAGGCGGTGATTCGGTTCAGACCCATGATTCTGCAGCCGGAGCAGATCCACTGGAGCGCTTCTCGAGTCTGATTCCTGCGCTGGAGACTCACTCTCTGCTGCACTCTGGATCCAACAGTCCCGTCAACTCCGAGAACAGCGTGTTCTCTTCAGGATCCGAACACCTGGTGAGCAACAACATTCCGATCGGATACGGAACTCATAAGAGTCCAATGGAACCGTTCAAAGATTCTGTTCTCCACAGTGTCAGTTTCTCAGTAGTTATAGTGTGGTTATTAGCGTGTCCGTCTCCATCAGGCCTCTCTCAGAGTTTCAACCCCGTCGCCCCTGGTCCTGCCTGAACTGCAGGCGGAGGGCGTGAAACTGGACGGCGTTGCCCGTTTGGAGGAGGAACCAGTAACCACCTTCACGAACGCTCCCAGTGCTCAGGCTGAGGGGTCAGTGTTTGGCTGCTGGTCCACAGGTCCCATCTGGCCCGGCTGGGACACTTTGAGCCTGAACAAACCCTCGTTCTGCATCGAGAGAGAGGCCAAACTTCATAAACAAGCTGCAGGTACAGTTACATTAACCACCCATGCTAAACTATTAGATTCAATAAGCATGATAATACTCAATGTAACTTAATTGAAACAATTAATATTGAATAAAGTGCTATTTAAATGTGACATTTAAACATTTTTTTTTATAAAATGCCATATTAATTTATATACTCTTTATATATGCATAAAATGATCAAAACTGCTGGAAACATGTTGCACACAATCTACTACATGCCTTCTGTCGTATGATTTATAGTTCAACTTCAACTTCAGCTCTTGGTTCATGTGTTTTTGTTGTGAAATCTTTACTGATTTAAAAAAAAGTAAAAGTGAAAGTTTCTTTTCAGATCTGAAGTAAAAGTGAGAATAACTTTTATATTGTTTGTCATATTTCAATAAGAAAATTTTCTGGGCTGAAGCAACATTTGTTTTCTTGATTATCCACACATGATTAGAAAAATTTGGTTAAACTGTGAATATGAAATATGATACATCAGTCTTTTAAGTAACGTTTACTTGAACGTCTCTCAATCAACCTTGTGTTGTACACAATCACTGTACATAAAAACTGCAGAGATTTGATCATAAAACTAAGCAATTAAATCAACTTACTAAGACATTATTTGGCATATAGAGTTGCAACAGATATTTTAATGCTTTTTAATGCAAGTAGTATGTTATACATTTATAAAGATCTGATTGATTTACATTACAAGCATTTCATCTTAATTTTTGAACATATAAATAAGCAACTACACAAAATAGCATATGTTTGGTCAGTTCGTACCTCCGAAGAAAATGTAGCTGTTTTTTCCTCAAGTATCAGAGCCATATTCTCACTAGATCATCCTATAAAATCCTGATGTATCAAATATGGTACTAAAAAAAAACATATGCAACCTTTTTTTAAATTATTTTATTATATTTCGTCTTAATCTTAATTAAAGTGTTTTATTATTATTATGTATTTCATGTTAACTTTTACATGGTTAAAATGGTTAAACATTAAAATGCATCTTAAAACTCTTGCATTTAGTGGCTGCAGTTATTGATATTGTAGTGACTTTATATGATTGACTGCGTCTCACAGCCGTGAATGAAGCCACTTACACCTGGGAAGGGCAACTTCCTCCTCGCCACTACAAAAACCCTGTTTATTCCTGTAAAGTGTTCCTGGGAGGTGTGCCATGGGACATCACAGAGGGTGAGCTGACAAACACACATTTGAGATGGAGATTATTATTCGGTACGATACGTGGTGATGAGGAAGAAAGAAGATGGATACATTTCAATCCCTTTTTATTAAAGGGGTCGTGACATTATTATTATTTTTTATTATTATTTTAATATGTTCCTTGAGGTTCACTTCTAAATGTTAATACAGTTAATACAAAAACAAAAGTGGTGCAAACTACAGTACAAAGTCCATGAAAACAGAACTGAACTGAACACAAACGATTTGTGAATGACCATTTTTTCTTTCTCTTTGTAGCAAGTCTGTTGAACACATTTAGTGTGTTTGGTCCATTGAAAGTTGAGTGGCCTGGTAAAGATGGTAAACACCCACGCTGTCCTCCTCAAGGTAACAATTCCAGATCTACAATTCAACAACATCTATCGAAAATTATACTATGGTCTGGGTGATACTCGATTCTGATTGGCTGCAGGGTGTCCATTAAAAAGTGATAGAGGACACCTAGTAAATGAGTTCTGGTGAAACTGACTGTTTACCGTTTTAAATTAATAAATCGATGCGCTGGCTACGTCAAAGTATCCGTTTACAATTCATTGTATCAAAACGAACGTCTAGTTAGCCGTTATACATACCCTACTAATACAACAATGAGCGACTTCGTTAGTTCTTTTAACCTTGTTGGAGAATTTGACAACTTTGATGCCTGGGTTGATGTAACGCCCATGGCTAAACAAGCCTAAATTACATGAATAAAAAGATATGTTAACTTTCTGGCTCGAAAGTTAGATAAACTGAAGGGTTCTACGAGCTGAGCGGACTATAAATATCTCCATTTGCTAAATAAACCGTCAGGCGTAACCAGGGAAACCAAGTTATTGTTTGTAAAAACTTTAGATTTCGATTGTAAAACTAATTAAAATATGAACTAATGTTTTAAAAATGTGTTATTTGGCAAGTGACCATGGTATAAGCGGGTTAATGCCCAACAAGGTGTCCATTGTCAGGTATTAAAGGACGATTGTCTCCGCCGAAGTCCATTAAAGGGATAGTTCACTTTGAAATGAATTTTTGGTATGTTTTAGCTTACCTCAAGGGCATCCAAGATGTAGGTGTCTTTGTTTCTGCAGTAGTTTCAATTTTGATATTTTTTCGTCAAACCGTTGTTGTCTGTGAGTCATATAATGGAGGTCTATGGTCACCACCTCAAAGAGCATGCACAGAGAAGTCCAAATTAAACATGATTCAATGATTCGTAAATGTAAGTACACATTGATGGCCTAAGACACGAAACGAGCGGTTTGTGTGAGAAAACGAACAGTATTTATATCGTTTTTACCTCTTGTAGCCACAGCCACAAAGCGCCCGCACCCTCAGATCACTTGGACGTGGCTGTGATTACAAGAGTTAAAAATAAAATAAATACTGTTCGTTTTCTCACACAAACCGCTCGTTTCGTGTCTTAGGCCATCAATGTGTACTTACATTTACGAGTCATTAAATCATGTTTAATTTGGACTTCTCTGTGCATGCTCTTTGAGGTGGTGACCATAGACCTCCATTATATGACTGACAGACAAGAACGGTTTGACCTAAAAATATCAAAATTGAAACTACTGCAGATCAAATATCAAATCAAAGTATCAAATATGATACATAAAGCAGCACACACATATATACATTTTGTTCATGTGAGTGTTACAGGTGATTGTGTGTGTGCAGGTTATGTGTACCTTCTGTTTGACTGGGAGAAGTCAGTGAAGATGCTCCTGCAGGCCTGTACTCAACACCGCCTGCAGTCGGACGATTATCTCGAGTTCTTCTACAAACTGTCCAGCAGGCGGATCCATAGCAAAGATGTGAGAATAACATGCATGTAAAAACACACTGTTTTTGCCCCCTGGCCTCTGACCCCGTTCTTTCACTTCTTCCACTGCAGGTGCAGGTCATCCCGTGGGTGATCTCGGACAGCAATTTCGTCCGTTGTCCCTCCCAGCGTCTCTGCCGCAATAGGACGGTGTTCGTGGGCGCTCTGCACGGGATGCTAAATGCAGAAGGCCTGGCCCACATCATGGACGATCTCTTCGGAGGGGTCACGTACGCAGGCATCGACACAGACAAGCACAAATATCCTATAGGTTTGTGCAGGCTTCTTTCATATGAAAGTGGTGGTGACCGTGTGTGCACACTTGGCAGGTTTGGTTAGATTAAAACAAGCTCTAGTGTGATTGCTCTGTTAGTGCGGTTCATTTGAACCTTAAGTGTGAACGCTGCCCTACGGACTCAGGTGTGCGCCAAACAAGCGGACCAAGAGTCCTGAAAAGATGGGTCTCTGTCTGCTTACAAACAAACTCCGGTTTATGGAATGCCAAAGTTGACTTAATTAAAAATTAATAAATACATAAATATACGAAGAAATGTAAAAAAGCAAAAATACATAAATAAATACAGAAATTTATTTCCTTATTTATGTATAATTGTATTTTTTCACACATTTATTATTATGTTTTTATGTCTACATTTATTTATTTTAACATTTATTTATTTCTACATTTATTTATCTCCACATTTATTTATTCCAACATTTCTTTCTCCGTATGCTAATGAGGTGGCCGTGTTTTAACTCAGACATCAGCAATCGAGCTCAGAGTGGCAGTGCTGAAGCTTTGAGGCCACAGTGACACCTTGTGGTGTGTGACCGAACGAAACGCAAGAGGTGTACGGGCAATATCACATTTTAAGTCGTGTATATCACGCTAACTGTATGTAGGGTAGGCTAACACACATAGCACACATGAATATGATAGCTGATAGCTTGCTTTTGGCTTGTGATTATTGTCGATGAGACTCGCACACCAGTGCAGAACACGGAGAAAATAAAATGTGAAAATAAATAAATGTAGACATAAAAACAAATACATAAATGAATGTAGAAATAAATAAATGAGTGAAAAAAATACAATTATACATAAATAAGGAAATAAAAGTATAAATACTCATTTATTTGTACTTTTTTACATTTCTTTGTATATTAATTTCTGTATTTATTTATGTATTTTTGCTTTTTTACATTTTTTTTATGTATATTTATTTATGTATATTTATTTATTTTTAATTAAGTCAGCTTTGGCATTCCATACCTGGTTTGGTTTGAATATTATATGAATGCAACATGGATAAAAGACATCTAAACAAACTAAAAACAGGACTGATTCTGATTGGCTGTCAATGTTTTTATTGTTCATCAGTTGGAAAAAATCATGTTTTGATATCTCTTCTCTGTGCCGTTATCGTTATATTTGTGTTGTAAACTCTGATATTCTTTTATATTTAAAAAGATTTTATCATTATCGTTATAGTTATTGTCCCAACGTGTTGCATTTGTTCGTCTAGGTTCTGGACGAGTGACATTTAGGAGCCAGAGGAGCTACTTGAAAGCCGTGACTGCGGCGTTTGTGCAGATAAAAACATGCAAGTTTACCAAGAAGGTACAGAAGAGCAGGACTTAAATATACAGCATCAAAGATCATCCCTGTGTATCTACCTCACTCTCTTTCTGTTCCCTCTGTAGATCCAGATTGACCCGTATCTGGATGACTCCATGTGCCAAATATGTAACAGTCAGCCCGGCCCGTTCTTCTGTAGGGCCCAGGTATGAACACAGTAAAGCATCATATCAAGAGTTAAGCTCAGGTCACTTTTTTTTTTCGTAACTAACGGTAAATGATCAATTAAACTGTTCCCAAAACCAGTCGGGAGTAGGGCCACAACATCACCTCCATTTAAAGGTTTATCAAACACTCTTCTTGTTGTGGCTTCAGTTTGAAAACCCCCCAGAATGTTCTCCATAACAGAGCGAATTGCATCCCGTGTCTCGTTTCCCATTCGATTTCTCTAACCTACAACGTAAAACGCGGCTCTCAGCCCGCCCTCTGTACGTTGATTGGCCATCCGTCCGAAGGCCTCAGGAAAACTGAAAGATAGAAAATGAAATTAGCAGAAGTAGGAAGTCTGATGTAGTCAGGCTAAACCACATGATTTAAGCCCGATTTGCAAATCGTCAGGTCAGGGTGTTTAGCGGGCAATGAACGCTTGCCAATCTGTTAGTTTGAAAGAGCCAACAACGCAGTGAAGACGCTAACAGATGCGTCGCCGAGCGCAGAAAAATATCTAGCATGCTAGATATCATAAGCCGTCGCGCGACTCAACCTCAGTGATGTCATGAGCTACAGCCCATCAGAGCAATGCAATACTTTTTCTTTTTTTGCATTTTTTCTCGGAGCAAATCATTGGCGTATTTGTGTTGTAAAAGTATTGGCGCACGTGCTGTTTCGCGTCATTTCTGGTTCGTTTTATTGTGGTTTTTCGTGACAAAACGTGGTTTGTAGACAAGATAGAATCGTTGGGTGACAGAGTTATTGTCAACTCGTTATTTATTTGATTATTTTCAGGATTTAGACCGTACCATAGTACTGAAACAGCTCTCATTAGAGTCACAAATGATTTGCTCTTATCATCCGATCTGGTTGTATCTCTATGCAGTGCGTTGTCAACTCGTGTAGTGCGTTACCTCCTGTTGTGGATCAATCACGTTGTGTCGTGTGGTGTGAACAGCTAAACAACTTGAACACTCCTGATTTCACAGAGAGCAAGTCATGTAGTGTGAACCGCACGGTTCAGCCCGACGTTTTAAAATCATGTAGTGTGAACTAGCTTAAGTAACATTGGTTCAGAACCAAGATATGCTGTTGATGTAATGTTAGCTACAGTAACAGGACAGTTTTGAGTGTCATTGTTTGACTTGTTCACTGTATGTTTATATTTTTTGTTCTTCTCTGACGTTCATTCATCTTCACTTTATTTTTCACACAGTATTATTTTGCTTTGCTTCAGCTATGATAAAGCGTCCACCCTTGCAGTGAGTGTTTGTGAAGGGAGGGGTGTGTTTGTTTGGGTTGATTTCAGATATCAACTCTTTCTCAGAAATCACTTACTGCACCTTTAAGTCTCTTTTCACGTGGTGTTATTTTACTGTAAATTTGCATTAACAACATGACGGTGAACATGAACAATTTTATTTTGATCAACTATTTTATTGTATTAATGTATCTATTTTAAAGTAGGGCTGTGAATCTTTTGGTTGACGGTGTATTGATTAGACTATTGATTCATTGGATTAAGTCTATGCAAAGCACCTAACAAACCACACTCTTTACGTATTGCACTTCTATGCATATTTCTTCAACTCTTTTTTGTTGTTGTTGTTCTTCCAGGCTTGTTTTAAATACCACTGTCGGTCATGCTGGCATTGGCGTCACTCTCTGGATGTTTTGAGTAGCCATCAGCCACTCATGCGCAACCAGAAGGGCCTATACCCCCACTAAACCCAGCGTCAGCGGCGTGGGGAAGAGTCCGGACTGAGTTCACTGTTTCCTGAACGGATGTTGGCGTGAGTCTGATGGGAAACAGGGGCGACTCACTTGAGGAGGTTAATGCGTTATATTGCACTGCTCTCGTTCATTAAGGCTCTATGCACACTAAAGGGTTCGTTGATGCTGAGCCATTTGCACAGTTAACCAGACAGCCATGGATATCTGATTTTAAGAGTTGTATTTTAAATTTAGCATGAACAGAAAATTAGTTTCTCGCAGTTTTGACCCTCTGCAGGCAAATGCCAGTCGGTGCCTTTGGCTTCTTTTTTGTTATCAGCTTTTCCAGACCTTTTTTGTTGTTTTTATTATTATTTGTATTGGCTGGTTAGCTGGTGATTTTTAGAGTTTTTTTTTTTTTTAACAGATTTTTAAGTTGGGCTGTCTCAGTGTCTTTTCTTTTAGGGCCTTTTTATTTTGTTTTTTTAACACTATTAAATGGTTGATGAGCATCTTGGCTTGTAAAATGCTCCAGGAAGTGACATCACAGCTGGCTGATGCTGTTGCTTAGCAACCACCACGCTGCACCCCGTCAATCATCCATCAGATTGAATACAACTCTACAACTCTGGATGTTACTCTGACCTCTGTGCTGTACATAGTTTTTATCAAATCGTAGCACTTTTTTAAACACGGCACTAGGGAAACGTTTGCCGGTGGTTTTAAATTTGTTTGTTAGAGCAGATCGAAGTGAAATCCTCGCTTTGAGTTTTGTATTTTGCTTTAAACACTCCTCCTAACCTTAGTTCAGTGAATCTGCACCGCTCTGGTTTCTCGCTGTGCCAAAGAGCATCATCTCTTCCTTGTTGCCTTTTGCAGCTGCTTTTTAGATTTTCAAAGTCTCTACCTCATTACTCTGCAATTATTTCCATGGTTATTTACAAATGTTCAGAGTGGACAAAATAAAGTTGTTGAAGCATCAATCCATTGGCTGTTCTGTTTAATGTGGTGTGCAAACATTAAAAGTGTTAGAAAATATATGTATATAAAAAAAAATAACTCTTAAGGGAATTATGCAATACGATACAAATGTAAAGTCAATTGAATATCCTTCATTTAGAAACTATTAAAATTCAATAATACGATAAAAATCAACTGAAATAAAATAAAAATTGTTAAAATTATGATAAGAATGTATGACTTGTTATACAAATATATCAGATTTTGAACTTAATATTTATTAAATATTCAAGATTTAATTTAATAAGGCTTTAAGCTACCAATAAGAATTACTGATACTAAAAATTCCAGTACAGAAAACATGGCAAAGGGGTATGGAAACGTTCCATAGTGCACTTGTGCAACATTAAGGCAAAACTGCAAATTGTTAAGCTCTTTGGTTTGGTATTTTGGTCCCAGAATGCCAAGTTTGGCTTGGCTGTATCATGTCAGTTCAGTCTGTTTAGTTTGAGGCAGGCGTAGAGCCGCCAGTCCTCCGGCCAGCAGGAGCGCAGACACCATCAGCAGAGGTACGGCACAGTTGGAGTCCACCAGCTGCCCAAAAACAACATTTCCCATGATGGCTGCCACGCGGCCCACTCCAGTAAAAACCCCCAGAGCTGATGAGCTACAAAACAGAAACACTCAAGTTAGTATATTCATTCATTTTGTTCTCTGAATTCTATTTAATGAAGCCATTTACTACAATTTCCTATTTATTTCTCATATAGTTAGTCAAAGTTTTATTAAGGTCATTATTTGTATTTGTAACTTTTTTGATACTGTACATTTATGTAACTCTATACAAATAATTCAGATTGTTGAAAGAAGTCTCTTCTGCTCACACAGGCTACATTTATTTGAACAAAAATACAGTAAGAACTGTAATATTGTGAAATATTATTACAATTTAAAATAACTGTTTTCTATTTTAATAGATTATAAAAAGTAATTTATTCCTGTGATCAAAGCTGGATTTTCAGCACCATTACTCCAGTCTTCAGTGTCACATGATCCCTTATAAATCATTCTAATATGATGATTTGCTGCTCATGGATCATGTGACACTGAATTTTTAATTTTTACAAAGTTTTTAAAATTTAAAAACCTTCATTACTCCAAATTTTTGGAATTATGATTGTCTGACCTCTTTGGATGTGAAATCAGTAGCAATTTTACAAAATTACAATTGAATATTGGGATTTACCGTAGTTGTGTGGGATAAAGTTCCGTCCCGACCACATCCAGGGCGTTCCAGGAGATGACAGAAACGCCACTGAACACGCAGGACACGATCAGACTCTGAGTTTTGGTTTTCACCATGTAGATGACAAACACGCTTGCACTGGACGCCAGCAAACTGACGGCTAGCGGACAGAAAAAAAATCATTATTATAGATGGACTTTTATAGTGCGCTTTGTTAGTTCTTTAATATTTTGCAATAATTAATGTGGTGATGTGGTATATTAAGCTGCCATAACAATCTGTGCCATTCAGTCATTGTAAGATAACATGCTGTACTCACACAGCAGGATTTTCCCGCCAATTCTGTCCATGAGAAGGATAGTGAAGATGTTTCCCGGCAAGTTTAAAGCCGCAGTTATAAAACCCTCCATGTATACTGCAAAAGAATATAAAAATACTTGGTCATGACAACAAAAGAGAAAAATAATGATCAGTCTCATTTGGTCTGTTTTTAGTAACATCACCTGCAGTTTTGACTGGATAGCAGCTTTCATTCTCTGTGCTTTGGACTCGAGACGTGTTGGTGCATGGAGACCCTCCGTCCTCCGCTCTCTTAAAAAGCTCTGGAAACCACATCCATAACCCATAATACCTGCACAGAGAGGATTTTTTTTCTTCAAACTTATTTGTAATCTAAAATGTAGCTAGCAAATCATAACTAGAAATCTTAAAGGTACAGTAGCAAAAACAGCCTGTGTGGAGCCAATGTGGGGGTACAGTGAACTCATCGTCATGTTCAAGAAACCAATTTGAGATGATTCGAGCTTTGTGACATGGTGCGTTATCCTGCTGGAAGTAGCCATCAGAGGATGGGAACATGGTTAAAGGGATGGACATGGACAGAAACAATACTCATGTAGGCCGTGGCATTTAAACGATGCCCAATTGGCACTAAGAGGCCTAAAGTGTGCCAAGAAAACATCCCCCACACCATTACACCACCACCACCAGCCTGCACAGTGGTAACAAGGCATGATGGATCCATGCTCTCATTCTGTTTACGCCAAACTCTGACTCTACCGTCTGAATGTCTCAACAGAAATCGTGACTCATCAGACCAGGCAACATTTTTCCAGTCTTCAACTGTCCAATTTTGGTGAGCTCTTGCAAATTGTAGCCTCTTTAGCTCTAATCTGCTAAATGTGACTATAAGACATGAAGATATTAACATAAACATCAATGTCATGATTTTTTTTTTTTTTATAAACCTTAAAATGGGCGAATATTTTGCTTTTGATAGGTTTTACCCAAATGAAATGCAGAAAAATATAATCAGCAGAACGACACTTCTGGAAGCCAGCGGTCCAACAAACAGCTGTCTGATGGGATCCAGTGCCTGTAGAAGAAGCAGCGACACCATCAGGACCTCAGTGAGGCTTTAATACTTTCTAAGAAAATGTTTCGATAACATATCAAATGTGATCTGAACCTGTTTGAGTTGATGGCTAAACCGCTGAGATCTTGAGCCGCTACTGGGTCTGTTCTTCTCTTCTTCATCTTGGGGTCTGATCACAAGACCTAGTGCCTGTTAACACAAACTCATTTTCATCAACTGATCATCTAAATAATGAACAGAACAGTTGGAAGGTTTGGCCCAGAACTCATTTACGCACAGGAAATGGTTTCGTGGCATGTCTGTTGTTCAGTTTGAACATCTTCTGGAACACAGATAAAGCCTCCGCCTCACGTCCGGCCTGTGGAAAAGAAACATCTAATTAAATAGTCCCACTAAACCTGACTGACAAACATTCGTCCGGTAACAGACCCAAAGATACAATTGAGTCAGTACATACCTCCATGAGGAACTTCGGGCTCTCCGGCATGAAGAGTCTGAAGATAAGTGCTGATGACAGGCTGGGGACGGAGCAGAGGACCACAAAAAGACGCCAACTCTGAAAATCCAACCAGCCCCAATGAGCGTTCAAAGATGTTCTGGGAATCACCATCCATGCCACACCTGGACAAAAACACACAAAATACCTATTCAAATAAATATTTATGAGGCACTCCTCTCTCTCAGCTCTGAGGACGATGGTTTTACCTGCTGCTAAAATATTTCCCGCCATCCAGAATGTGGCGAGAGCGCTAATCATAGCTCCCCTCCGCAAACATGGTTGAAACTCGGAAAAATACGAGAAGATGACAGGAATGGATCCGCCGACCCTGAGAGCGAGACAGAAGCATTCATTCTGTCTGGATAATATCTATCTAAACCTTGAAACTGCATGTAAAAACTCTTTTGGGATGTGGTTACCCGACTCCACTGAAGAACCGCAGGAGGAGAAAGAGCCAGAAACTCGGGGCCAAACTGGCCACTGCCCCAAACGTGCCATTCACTGCCAGAGAAATGACCAGAACACTCCGCCTTCCTCTGCGATCAGCCAGATACCCCCAAACATAACCGCCCACCATCATCCCTGTCAGGGGAGATGCTAGTTATCTAACATGAGCAGCATGAGACATGATCAGATGACATGGTTATGTCAGCAGTTTCAATCACTCGGTCAGTTATGCATTTCTTGTTAAAACTCTCACTGAAAACAATGAGCATGACTCTGCAGTTTTCAGACACTTGATAAGGCAAACACAATTCAAAGTTCAACCAAATAGAGAACAAACCGCATTTCTGACCCGACTTAACAGTTTACATGATAAAAATGAGAAGTTAATGTTTCATTTTTCCTTGTTTGTCCTGCTGTTTAAGAAAACAGTTTCTCTTCTTGAAATGCAACGTGAGTCTTTTTAACAGTTATTTGGTTAGAAAACAAACACAAAGAGATAGATGATAACCCAGGAATATGCTGGCGGTGAGGAGCCCCATGTCGCCTGAGCTGAGCTGGAGGTCGCAGCGTGCCGTGGGCAAGAGGAACGACACACACAGGATCTCCACCGCATCACTGGCGTTCGCCCACCCGCAGACGACCAACAGCAGCCAATGGAAGAGTCCGAACCCTGCGGAGAGATAGAAACATGAGGAGGAACACTGCATATGGACAAACATATGAAACTAAATGTTGGAAGAATGATTCAGCACATTAAAAACATAAATGTAAAATTAACCTGCTTTCTCAACAGCCTCCTCATAAGACAGTTTCTTTCTGGACACCTCGTCATCTGATGGACACATCATATATCAGTAAACATCACAACATGTATTTCCAAATGCTAAAAACAATAATCACTGCAATAATAGACCCTTAAGCATTTGCCTCTTTAAATGCAAACTGCGACTCAATAATTATTATTTTTTTGGTAGTGTATATCGTAAAACCCCTAAAATGCTGGATCCAGATTTAACAATTAATAGTCTATGACTGGTGAAAAGTGTTTGAGTCATCATTTTTACTCTACACAATACACTACCGGGATAATAATAAACACACATTCTTCATGATTAATAATGCCTTTTACCGTCTTCGTCCAAATGAGTGGACGATAGCAGTGGTTCTGTATCTCCATGAGCCCGTCGAGGCATAATAACATTTCAGATTAAAGTATTTATGAGTGTAAACTACATGATCGTTGGGCAAAAGATTCAGTTCACTCCTGTACTTCTGTAAACAAACGCATCAGTGGGCGTGGCTTGTGTCGTAACAGCAAGGCTCGCCCCTCTACACACTCACTTCCTCAATTTAATTTTTTTTATCACATTTGTTCATGTACAATTAAATGGCTCCATAACAGCGGGACTGTAACGTTATTTTATTTTTTACATTATTTGTGGGGGAAAAAATCATTACTTTGGGAGTGGTCTTGTGAGCGTGACGTAACAGCGCAAAGCCCGCCACTGTTGACCACTGGGCGTCGCTGTTTCGCTATCTCTCTCTCTCTCTCTC
Source organism: Pimephales promelas (assembly GCF_988280905.1). Lineage (NCBI taxonomy): Eukaryota > Metazoa > Chordata > Actinopteri > Cypriniformes > Leuciscidae > Pimephales > Pimephales promelas. The sequence continues at coordinate 11,930,447 of NC_142793.1, forward strand.
TTCGTATCAGTTCACTGTCGCTCTCTCATTTTCACTCTAGCGTTGTCCGCTTGTAATAAAGTTTTTCCGTGTGTGGAGCTAAAGATGGCGGCCAGCTCGGAGCGCAGTCCTCCTCCTTTCCCGGACTCTGAGGAGCCCGAGCTGCTGGAGGACAGTGACGACGGCGCGGATGCGTTTACGGGCACGGTAAGTAACACAATTAAACGTATTATGAAGCTATTAGCTAGAGACTTCATATAGATAGGCAGACAGAGGAGAAGACCGATCACTTTCACTTCTCGGACACCCTCACATCTCCCTGTTACTCGCATTCTTCTTCTTCAACCGTAGATCTTCAGATCTGCTGGTTCATGCGGCGTTTTCTGAGATCATATTTGCTTAATGTTTTAAAAAAGGTATAATTTTCATCACCACCTCAGATTTGATTCTTCCGCAGGGTTAAATAGATCTGAGTTTAGGCCTGCATGTGACATACTGAAGTTTTTGGAGGACTGTCTTGTAGTTGAATAAATAATATCACGAGGAATGACCCAGTTTTCCAAACAGACTGTAAGAGAGTGTGTGTATATGTGTTAAATTAATGTTATGTTGTGTCTAATTAAAAAGGAAGTGTGAACACATATATTAACTTCTTTATGCTGAACCACCCTACATTATCATAGTTAAACTTAAGATGTTTTATGTAGGTTATTTAAAATATGCATATGGATGCAGGCCAAGGAAGAGATCCAAACTACAGTATGATGAGTGTTATGAAGGTAAATCTGTCTCTAATACATGAGCTGGTGTCCAGCAGTCAGTGTTTACTTAGCGTAGTAATTTAAGTCTTTTCAGGTCAAAGTACTGAAGGTCTGGTCATGTGAGTCTCAAACTTGAGTCAATGTCTAAATGCCTTTTTTTACTTAGTAAGCATTTATTTTCTGAAGAATTTGCTTTGTGGTAAAGAATTTACAGTTGCTGTACGTGAGTCATGAAGGAGTGGGTTGGTGGTTAAAGGTCTGCACTGGAACTGGAAGGTTGTAGGTTTGAACCAAGCATGGGTTGATACGTCACTTAGGGATAGTTCACTTTGAAATTATTTTTTGGTATGTTTTAGCTTACCTCAAGGGCATGTTTCCTTAGGAGTTTCAATTTTGATATTTTTAGGTCAAACCGTTTTTGTCTGTCAGTCATATAATGGAGGTCTATGGTCACCACCTCAAAGAGCATGCACAGAGAAGTCCAAATTAAACATGATTTAATGACTCGTAAATGTAAGTACACATTGATGGCCTAAGACACGAAACGAGCAGTTTGTGTGAGAAAACGAACAGCTTATATTGTTTTTACCTCTTGTTACTCGCACCCTCAGATCACTTGGACGTGGCTGTGGTTTACAAGAGGTAAAAACGATATAAATACTGTTGGTTTTCTCACACAAACCGCTCGTTTCGTGTCTTAGGCCATCAATGTGTACTTACATTTATGAATCCTTGAATCATGTCTAATTTGGACTTCTCTGTGCATGCTCTTTGAGGTGGTGACCATAGACCTCCATTAAATGACTGATAGACACGAACGGTTTGACCTAAAAATATCAAAATTTAAACTACTGCTGAAACAAAGACACGTACATTTTGGATGCACTTGTGGTAAGCTAAAAGATACCAAAAAAATTATTTCAAAGTGAACTATCCCTTTAAGCTGTGACCATTGTACCGTTAAGCAAGGCACTTAACCCTGGGTTAATACAGCCGGATTGTCCCTGTAAGGGTGCTAGAAGTCCCTTTGGATGAAAGTGACTGCAAAAGGACTATTACTTACTATCTCATGAGAAAAATGTGCAGGTCTTTAATATATGTTAATCAAAAGAGATAACATTTCATATTTCTTTAATCAAAAAGTAACCAGTTTCAGGAACATTTAAGAAATTTTTCAGGATTACATTTTATGTAATGTTTACTCGAATCGTCCTGTCTGGAATCAATGCTATATATTTATTCATTTGAAACCATCAATTGTACAAATGCTCACGTGTGTAAAAATAATAAAGTCTAGCATGATGAATATTTTACCTTTTAAATATTTACTGTGACAATAATGAGAATTTGGGTGAAAGATAGTACTAAAGTACTAAATTATTTATTTATTTATTGTAAAATGCCAGTTGTACAAGCAATAAAAAAATAATAATGACAAATACCTGTAATAACATAAATATTTTACATTTTAATTATGTACTATTACAATAAGTATCAATATCTTCGTGATTCCTATCAGGATGTGAAGAGACTTTCAACCAGCATAGCAAAACATGTTTTTGAAGCAAATCACATACTCTGCCTTTAAAAAACAAAGTATAAAATAAAATAAAAAAAAGTATAAAAGCACTGATGGAAAATGTGCTATGCCCAAAAAGGCTTGCTTTATTTATTTATTTAATTAAAATGCACCAAAATGCATCCAAAATGCACAAATACATAAACTAATAAATATTATATTATAAAAATGTGGTGCCTAATTACTGTTACAAGAACGTATGCTTAACAAAATATGCTTAAATTTTCAATGCAAAAATAATACTAAAAATAGACTTTTTCCATTATTTAGGGTTGAACTTTAACCAGAGATATGAAGAAAAAAAAATTGTTTAACTCTTTTCTTTATTTGGACCCAAATCTAAAAAGTCGCTGTTACATTTTGCAAATAAAGGAAAGGGTTAAACAGTGTGTGGATTTTGCTCATTTATTTTCACAACTTTTGTTTTGATCCTGTGCATTTTCAGCCTTAAAATGTTTAATGTATTTGGAAAAACCGTTCCATGCCAGATGGAAAATGATTCCACAGGCTGTTAAACACAATGTATTAAACTCACAGTATTTCTATTTATAATAACTAAATTCACAACATTAGCTGAATTATCATTTCTGTGCTGTTCCTAGTCAATCTCCGAGATGGATTCACTGTCGCCCGACACGACCGGACCTCCTAAAGACATCTTCAACGAGCCCCTAGAAGATATCTTCAGCGATCCTCTTAGCGACATCAACTCTGAACCCCAGAAGAACCTAAAGATCCAATCTCCTGGCAGCGATGAGGCCGTCGACCTGTTCAGCGACCCGCTGGACGATGAAGCCGATGTAATTAGTTCGCCTGAAGTCCAAAATCCCGTGCCAGATCTCTTGAAAGCGCCTGTAGAAACGCCAAAGTCTGATGTCATCGGTAAAGCACCTGTTGACATCAGCAGCACGCCTGAGCACAAAAACGCCATTGGAGCCCGACATCAGGATATTTTCGAAGACCCTCCGAAGGGCGGCAGCAAAGCCTCTACCGCCAAGAAAGCAGGGAGCGCTGAGCTGTTCGGTGATGAGGATGACGATGATGATGATGATGAGGAGGAAGATCTGTTTAAAGAGCCATTAAAAGCCATGACGAAGCCCCCTCAGCCTTCAGTGGCGAGTGGGCCACCTATCAATGTCTTTACAGAGGTGAAGGTCAAGCCACATGTTAAAAACGACCCCACGGATCTGTTCGCAGAGGAAGCCGTGACGGCACCTGCCACCAAACCTTCCTCAAGCGGCAGCTCCAGGACCAATGGGGTTCACTCTGAGGAGCAGGATATCTTCTCAGGTACGACATTGCACCGGTAACACCAGGGGTCTCATTTATAAAGCGTGCACACGCACAAAACGGGGCTGGAAACGTACGTACGACAGTTTACACGCAAAGGTTGAGATCTATAAAAAACAAACTTGACGGGAGAACTTTGAGCCGTGCGTACGCACATTCTGGAGACAAAGGGAATTGGCGACACCGTTGGTGAGCTGGAGTTAAATGTCTTTTTGGTCACTTTAAAGTCCGAAATTCGCATCCGTTATGTCAATTACGCCTCCGAAACTTTCGTCCGTCATAAAATTATTCGGAACGGGTTCGATTTTCTGCGTTTTTCGCATCCACAGCCACCATTTTGAGAGTTTTTTTTTGACAATTCGGGGCCGGGGGAGCTTGTTCTGCACTTCATTCCACATGCTTTCAGTTTCGGTTTTCAATTCGATCAAGTGTTTATGTTCTCTCGATCGGATTAGAAAAGGGAAACCTCCCCGAAATTTCGGATCGATTAAGGTGTGATTGAGCAGCCAATTTGATAACTAATGCATTATTTGGGTTCAATATATAACCTGTAGCCTATACAGCTGTTCTGTCTCTCGTGCGTGCGCGGAAATTTGGGTGTCTTCTTTTTAATATGTGGCTCCAGAATCTCTAACGAAGCATCAAACTGTCCCACTGACATTCTGAAGTAAATGATGAAAATCTCAGGATAAATTCGCGACTCCATCCTTGATAAGGAAGTCGAACTCTCCTTCCTCGGCGCAATTTCAATTTCTCAATTTTTTATTTTTATTTTTTATTTTTGTGCTTTTTTTTCTGCAAAGGTTTAATACTCATAGACAGTATATTATTTACAGAGAGGCCAGAGAGCTTTTTCAGGCATCATGGACAAATGTAAAAGTTCATCTTTCAAAACTAAGGCCTGGTTTCAAGCAAGGATTAGACCTTAGTTCAATTAGCTAAGATGCTTTTATAAGTGTGCCTTACTAGTGTGCGTCTAGAGACATCAAGAGACAAAACAATGGCACTCTGACATATTTTTAGATATTTCAGTCCAAGTTGCTTTCAGTTAAAAGAGTTCAAACAAGCATAACAGCGTTTTTTGACGTCTTTTAACACAAATTTAGTGTTCTAATCTTCAAAAGCTAGTGAGCTGCCTATCTAGACAACATTTTTGAGCCTTTAAACCTTGAGAGCATTTTGGGGCATGTTAAAGCAAGTTTCATTTGTGTTTCAAAATGTAGCTGCCCTCCCACATGTGAAAAGCATCTTTGAATGTTTTGGTCATTTTTTTGGAAACCTTGTGAGTGGCCTACTTAGACAATGGTTTGGGGTCATTGATGCTTTTAAAAGTTCGACTTGTGTTCGACCTTTTGGCTATGATAGGCATCAAGCGAGTTCCTAAATCGTAGATGCTCAAGTAAAATAATAAAACTCAAACTACAATTAAAATTAAAACTGAAAATAAAAGCTCTTTGAATAATAGTATATAAATATTACTTAAATAACACTGATTAGAAGTGCTGTAGGGTTTTCCAGGCTTAGTTTTTTGCGCAATTAAACGTTTTCCTGTTTTTTTTTTTTTCTTTACTCGCATGTATTGTACAAGCAGAAATGCATGCACATCACTTCTCTGGGTGATGAATGATGAATTCGCTTTCTCAGCATTGACTCGGGAAGAGGAAAAGGAATTCCTCAGTGACCTTTGACCTCTCACCCTTCTTTATGTTGCTGATGCAATGTGTTCTGCATGTGTGTGTGTGTTTGTTGTATCTTTTTAGTTTCATTGAATCCGTAAAATGCACTTTCTCTCACTGTTTTCCCCAGAAGCTACAGTGGAGTTGTCTCTGGACAGTCCTCTTAATGACCGCAAGAAGAAAGATGCCGTGAAAGCGCCAGTATCGGCTCCTGCCGCCCCGGTAGCCAGCAGCTCCAGCAAACCTCCGTCCAAAGCCCTGGAGGAGGTAAAACACTTCTAAAGATGGTTGGAAAGTGAACATTTTTTTAAAATAAATGACACTGAACGTTTTTCATGATGTTTGGCTCCTTTAGTGCCTGATTCACAAGCAAATGACTCCTGTGAGCTGATTCTTTTTGATGAATTAGTCAAAAATCAGTCTTAAACTTTTTATTTATGTTTAATTTGAAAATGAAATTACTCAAAGATACTTAAAAGGATAGTTCACTTTGAAATTAATTTTTGGTATGTTTTATCTTACCTCAAGTGCATCCAAGATGTAGGTGTCTTTGTTTCCACAGTAGTTTCAATTTTGATATTTTTAGGTCAAACCGTTCTTGTCTGTCAGTCATATAATGGAGGTCTATGGTCACCACCTCAAAGAGCATGCACAGAGAAGTCCAAATTAAACATGATTTAATGACTCGTAAATGTAAGTACACGTTGAGACACGAAACGAGCGGTTTGTGTGAGAAAACGAGCAGTATTCGTTTTTACCTCTTATAACCACATCCAAGTGATCTGAGGGCGCGGGCGCTTCGGTTGTGGAAAAAATTCAACGTTGTCTGTTGATATATTGAAAGCTATTTCCTGTATATCTAAATATGTGTAGGTCTTCACGGTGAAAGGTAACGCTTCCGAAATCTCTGTGTAAACAATGAGTGATGTACACGTGCAAGATATCACTTGCACAAACCAAAGCGTCCACGCCCTCAGATCACTTGGATGTGGCTGTGGTTACAAGAGGTAAAAATGATATAAAAACAGTTTGTTTTCTCAAACAAACCGCTCTTTTCGTGTCTTAGACCATCAATGTGTACTTACATTTACGAGTCATTAAATCATGTTTAATTTGGACTTCTCTGTGCATGCTCTTTGAGGTGGTGACCATAGACCTCCATTATATGACTGACAGACAAGAACGGTTTGACCTAAAAATATCAAAATTGAAAATACTGAGGAAACAAAGACATCTACATCTTGGATGCCCTTGAGGTAAGATAAAACATATCAACAATTAATTTCAAAGTGAACTATCCCTTTAAAGAATTAAGTTGAATCAGAATCAAAACTGGATTTGTTGCATTTCTTGCGATTCCCATCACTAGATATCAGATCTAACCTTAAAGGTTTCCTTCTTCCTTTCTCTTTCTTCTCATAAAGCTGGAGGAAGAGGAAAGTGAGGACAAGTTTGATCTAAACATTTCCGTCACAAATCCAGAGAAAGTTGGTAAGACCGTCATCTTCCACTATGTTAGCTTTCTGATGTCTCGTTTCAGGCTTTTGAGGATTAACGCTGATCTCATAAAACATGAGTTTGAGAAAGTAGTGTGCTGAGTTTGCAGGAGGTGAAATTGTTCTAATTAAGGAACTGAGTCACAGATACGTCTGCCATACGATCACAACTTCCTTTTTTGCCCTTTTATCAGCTTTTTTTTTCATTTCCTGTCCTTCTTCTTTTTTTAAAGGTGTGGTGTTTACTGTAAGGGCTAAAATCAGCTCTGGGAGATCATATTTCATCTGATCATATTTTGCTGATGGTTTGCTCACTCTTACTTTGTATATAGTGGCCAAAAGTGATGTCCAGAGGGGATTTTTGTTTTCAGTGACCCTACAATTTAGATTAAACCATCAGGAAAATACTTAATCAAATATTTTTAAATATTAGGGAGGGGAAAATCTCTCGGTTAAGTTATTTATCTGACTAAATGATTTGGCAAAAAAGGAGGCAAACTACAGCTAAAGGTTTATTTTATTATTCCAAAAATATGCAAAATGCATAGAAAAACTAAACGCATACACTTTAAAAATAAATATGCTTTATCTAATCAATAGAATTGTGGCAACAGATTACAAGCAATATTATTAATTAAATTGAACAAATTAGAATTGAGTAATAATTAATCAAATTATTCCTTAAAAGTTAACCATTTAAAACGAGTATACACCAAAAGAATGTAACAAAATATCTCTCACTCTTTATTTTATATTGCCAACATTGAAGATACCTGATGTTAACAAGCTGAATCACTGAAGGAGAAAACCGTCATTTTAAAACAAACCTAAAACAAACACCGATCACCATAATGGTGACTTAAATATGTTTTTTTGGTTTTTGTAAGTTTTACTCATTTTAAATGGTTAACTTTTAAGGAATTAATTTTATTAATTATTACTCAATTCTAATTTGTTAAATTTAATTAATAATATGGCTTGTAATCTGTTGCCACAATTTTTTTGATTAGATTAAGCATATTCATTTTTACATTGTACATTGACTACATCATAATCAGCTATTAATATTTTGTCGGTTGTCTCTTGTTGTCATGTGCTCTTAATTTCATTGAATGAGAATTTATAAAGATGATCTAGTTATTTGTGATCCAGCAACATAACTAGGTAGTACATATGAAAGCGCTATATAAATGCATAATTCATTCAATTTACATAGGTTGGTCAGAAATTTGACAAAGACATTAGCATATCCTCTCCTTTACAGCTTTGAGCACATTTCATTCAAATATGTCAATCTTGAAAGTTTCGATGGTAAAAATATTTTTAGTTTGCTGGTTTTTAATATCAGTTTGATATTTAAACTGGTTTAGATTGCTGAAGCTGACAGCCCTTCTAAAACCAGCAAACCGGACCAGTCTGGGAGACCAGTTTAGTCTAGTCAAGCTGTTTTTCAGCTGGGATCATTGACTCTAAACCTGTGACCTTTGTGTAACCAGTCCTGATCTTTGAGCTTGAGGTTAACCGCACATATATATGTTTAGCTGGGGTTTTATTTTGGGCATGTGAGGTGATTCTCTCTCTGTTTCTTACAGGTGATGGTATGAATGCTTATATGGCCTACAAAGTTTCAACACAGGTGATTTTTATTTTTATTTTTTACTTTTTTGTGCAGATTACACGGCCGCACAATACGACACACTGTCTAAACCTCCCTCTTTTCATCCTCTCAGACGTCATTAACCATGTTCCGTAGCAAGACGTTAACTGTACGCAGACGTTTCAGTGATTTCCTGGGATTGTACGAAAAGCTCTCGGAGAAACACGCACAGAATGGATACATCATACCTCCACCACCAGAGAAGAGCATTCTGGGTAGAAACTTGCTTCTGCTAATGCATCCGATCTGATCTGATTATGAACAAGCGCCTGATTATGAATAACTGTGCGTGAATTTTCCAGGTATGACAAAAGTCAAAGTCGGGAAGGAGGATCCGTCGTCAGCAGAGTTCGTGGAGCGGAGGAGAGCTGCTCTAGAGAGGTTCGTTACTGAAGATGACAATGTTTCTTAACTAGTTGCACTAGTAATGTGATGCATCACTCTTCTTCTCATAGTTTTTGTCCTGACAAGTCACAATTATCATCAATGTGTCATGTCCGAACTTTTTGTTACATTGCACTAAGAAGCCCCGCCCCCAGTGAAATCTCATTGGTTTAAAATCCCTCTTATATATCTGTGTATAAAACGTCAAACTATGATTGGCTGTGATGCTGCTACCGTACAGTATTTTCAATTTAACGAGGACAGAAAAATGACTTAGATTGATATTAATTACTACTGTCATTATATTTATTTTATATATATATATATATATATATATATTAATGATAACACAAAAAATTACTTAACCTGGCTAGTATTGTAATAGTTATATAATATATAAAATGTATATATATATATATATATATAAATGTAATATATTTTATATATTATATAACTATTACTATACTATCCAGGTTAAGTAATTTTTGTGTTCTCATTTATATATATATATATATATATATATATATGTGTGTGTGTGTGTGTGTGTGTTCACCAGAATTAAAATTATATTTGGGGATAGAAAATGTCTTAAATTGGATAATATAATATTAATATTTATCACTACTGTCATTATACTGTATGTATTTTCATTTTAATGAGGACAGAAAAATTATTTCGATTTGATAAAATATAGTAGAATGTTAGTAGTAATTCATATGAATAAAATCATACTTTATTAAATAATAAATACAATTAAATAATTAATTATTCAATATTTTATGAGGACTGAAAAATTACACCTCTAATCCAAGAAATCTAAGTATTGTAAATGAATATTAATTACCAATATATATTATGTTGTGTATATTATATGATCCAATCTAAGTCATTTTTCCATCTTCATCAAAATGTGTTTTAGTGAAAATGTGTGTATTTAATATATATATATATATATATATAAATGAATAAAAACATTACATTTTATTATATCTCACTTTATGATATTATTCAATCTAATGTTGATTATTATTTAGATCAGATCATTTATTTTAATAAATTTAATGTTAGTAGTAATTAATATTGAGGATTGTTTGTGTGTGGTCGCAGGTATCTTCAGAGGATTGTTAGTCACCCGTCTCTCCTGCAGGACCCTGATGTCAGAGAGTTTTTAGAGAAAGAAGAGGTGAGACGGCTACTTGCATAAAATTATTCTAGCATGATGCGACCGCAAACTCCATATTAACATAAACCTAAGAGAAGTGACGTCTCGCATGCAGATGTGTTTACCCATCCATTGTGTGTGTTAGTTACCCAGAGCAGTCGGCACACAGGCTCTGAGTGGAGCCGGCTTCCTTAAAATGCTCAACAAAGCCACAGACGCTGTGAGTAAGATGACCATAAAGATGAACGAACAGGACGTGGTGAGTGGAATAACGGTTATATTATATTACGATAAAGAGGATCCAACCTAGAGAGGAGACTGAATATTAAACAGTGTGTGTGCTTGTTGGTTTCAGTGGTTTGATGAGAAGATCCAGGATGTAGAAAATGAAGAACAGCAGTTGCGGAAACTTCACGTCATGGTGGAATCGCTTGTCAATCACAGGAAAGGTCAGAAGGTCTTTTGTTTATGTAATGCATTCAAATTTGGGAATTGCAACCCATTTTATTTCTGTAATGTGACATATTAAGTGAAACCGAATCTGATTGGATGACTGCTGTAAAGCAACTAGTTGTTCAAGGGCGGGATGTGTGTTTCAGAGTTGTCTGGGAACACGGCCGTGTTTGCGAAGAGCGTGGCGATGTTGGGCAGCTCGGAGGATAACACGGCTCTGTCGCGAGCTCTGTCTCAGCTGGCCGAGGTGGAGGATCGAATCGAGCAGCTCCATCAGGACCAGGCGGCCAACGACTTCTTCACCTTCTCGGAGCTGCTGGCCGATTATATACGACTGCTGGGAGCCGTCAGGGTACAGACACACACAGAAACAGAAGAACAATCGTGTGTATTATGATTTAACTCTGTTATTTTTTAATATTAAGGTATCATATAATGTTAAACTGGCACGGATTGATTTGTTATAATTAATTTTATATTTCAGTTGGCGTTCCACATGCAAAGAGAAAATTATACCCTTCATTTGTAAACCTATTTAATTCACTGGATTGTCAAAAAAAAGTATTATCATATACAATATTTTTTTTAATTATATTTTGTTTCTACCATATTATCCAATATATTATCATTTGTTGCTGTAAATAATAATAACAAATGTATTATTCATTTGTTATATTAATATTAGTATTATAGATCTATTTGGGGGGAAAAAGAAATAAAACTTTTACATTTTTAGAGTTGTGATATCTGTATATAACTTATCATTATTATTAATAATAATTCACTGTTAATGTTGTATCTCAATTATTGTTATACTAATAATAAATAACAATTATGTAAATACATACAGATATGTATCAGGATCATTATTGTATCAGAATTCATTATTACAATTATTGATATATATATTTTTAAACATCATAAAGCATATCTGTATGTATCTACATAATTCTTGCTTTTATTTGAATTATTATCAAATATATATATATATATATATAATTTTTTTAGGGCTGTCAAACGATTAATCGCGATTAATCGCATCCAATGGGTGCTCTGTGTATAATTATTTTGTATATATATAAATACACACATGCATGTATATTTAAGAAAAAAATATCATTTATATATAAAATATTTATATTTACATATCATATAAATTATATATAAATCTATATACAGTATATACTTGAAAATATTTCTTAAATATATACAAGGATGTGTGTGCATTTATATAGATAATATATGTAGGTGCACAGTGTATAATTATTTTATGTAAACACAAACTTTTATTTTGTATGCGATTAATCGTTTGACAGTCCTAATATATATACATTTTATTGAAAAGTCTCTTTTACTCACCAAGGCTGCATTTATTTGATCACAAACACAGTAAAAATGGAAATATTGTAAAATTTATATTTTAAAATGTGATTTATTCCTGTGATCAAAGCTGTATTTTCAGCATCATTACTCCAGTCTTCACATGATTACATGATCCTTCAGAAATCACTCTAATATGATGATTTGATGATTTGACTGGTAGTTTACATAGTGTATGTATCGTTATGCTAAAAATGTAAATAAAAATCTAAATCTAAAATAAAATATAATTTAACTAGAATTGTCATTTATTTGTATTCTACATTGTCAGGGGTGTTTTGATCAGAGAATGAAAGCGTGGCAGCGCTGGCAGGACGCTGAGAACATGCTGCAGAAAAAAAGAGAGGCCGAGGCCAAACTCCTGTGGGCCAACAAACCTGACAAACTCCAGCAGGCCAAGGACGAGATCTCTGAGGTGAAGCACAACACACACACACACACTGCTGCTTGTTTGGGGCATGTTTGATGTTATACATCTGTAACCTTCTAAATGATGTCTTACTCTACTGTCGTCCTGCAGTGGGAGGCAAAGGTCACGCAGTTCGAGAGAGAATTCGAGAGAATCTCAGCCACCGTACAGAAAGACGTCATTCGTTTTGATGTAAGACAGTGATTTCCCTCTTGGCTTTGGATATCTTGGCATTAAAGGGCCCCTGTAATGCCTTTTTGGATATTGCCTTGAATGTATTGTGTAAAAGAGCACTTTGTGAATATAATGAAGTGCTCAATAAATTGAGTGATTGTCTTCTAAAAGAGAAAATAGATTCTGAACTGCAAACATTTTTGCATAATGCCTGTTTATGGTCTTCTATGGCTGTCCCCAAACGAAGTCTATTTTGACGCGCAAATGCTTTAGTTGTAGTAAAGTCTGGAAGAGTTTGGTTCATGACGGCGCTGTTTTCTGTGCTGCTAAAGCAAAACCACTGCTGTACTTGAGGACTCCAGCTCGAGTCGATACTACAAAACCCAAGCCATCGTTACTGTTCGTATCATTGTGTGTCAAGTGTTGAGGAAGATCCAGAGCTTAAGTTCAATCACAACACAACACTCTGCTATGATTGGTCAATGATCCAGTCTGTTGTGATTGGGTCATCTGACCAATCAAAGCAGAGTGTTGTGTTGTGTTGTGATAGACCAATCTCAACAGACTGGGTCATCTGACCAATCATAGGAGAGCAGAGTAGACCAATCTAAACAGACTGAGCCATCTGACCAATCAGAGCAGAGTAGACCAATCACAACAGACTGAGCCATCTGACCAATCAGAGCAGAGTAGACCAATCACAACAGACTGGGCCATCTGACCAATCAGAGCAGAGTAGACCAATCACAACAGACTGGGCCATCTGACCAATCAGAGCAGAGTAGACCAATCACAACAGACTGAGCCATCTGACCAATCAGAGCAGAGTAGACCAATCACAACAGACTGGGCCATCTGACCAATCAGAGCAGAGTAGACCAATCACAACAGACTGGGCCATCTGACCAATCAGAGCAGAGTAGACCAATCACAACAGACTGAGCCATCTGACCAATCAGAGCAGAGTAGACCAATCACAACAGACTGGGCCATCTGACCAATCAGAGCAGAGTAGACCAATCACAACAGACTGGGCCATCTGACCAATCAGAGCAGAGTAGACCAATCACAACAGACTGAGCCATCTGACCAATCAGAGCAGAGTAGACCAATCACAACAGACTGGGCCATCTGACCAATCAGAGCAGAGTAGACCAATCACAACAGACTGGGCCATCTGACCAATCACATCAGAGTAGACCAATCACAACAGACTGGGCCATCTGACCAATCAGAGCAGAGTAGACCAATCACAACAGACTGGGCCATCTGACCAATCAGAGATGAGTAGACTCTCAGAAAGGATGGGTTTAGAGAGACTGAATGCTTTATTAAAGTGTTTCAGACACTGAGAGAAGAGAGCTGATGCTACAATAAATATTATGAGAAAATTACAGTGTTTATTGACTTTGGTGGATGCATGAAAATCTGTTGTTGGAGATTCGCAAAATAAAATAGGGCAACAGTACTGCTAATAAACATTTGGTATACAGTTGGTCTCGCTTCAATTAATTGTTGGATGGTATTTAATGATTCTGACTGACAATTCATTTAAATTTCTCTGCTAACAGAAAGAAAAAGCTCGAGATTTTAAGAGACAAATCGTCAAATATCTGGAGTCACTTCTCCACTCAGAACAACAGGTACAAGAACACTTTCTTTGTTTCGGAAACTAATCTGTCTGAATACCTGTAATTGACATTTGGCTCTCTTTCTCTCCTCTAGCTGATAAAATACTGGGAGGCGTTTTTGCCGGAGGCGAAAGCGATCGCATGAGGAGGCGTCCGCGCGCAAACACACACACACTCACCCGTGACTGAGGCCTTTCTACACTCTTTACCTCTTGCCTATAAACCAAGAGAAATCGTGCTGCAAAGGGAATCATCTATCCGGCCGCTCGAATTAGTAACTTGTATATTTTCTGTGTAATCTTCACCTTTATTTTCTTACGTTGACTATTGTTTTGGGGGATGTAAACGCATGTGGTGGTGGCTGGGTGTCTTCCTCGTCTGTATGCAACCAAACTTCATGTTCATTCTCCACTCAGACGTGTTACTCATCATCAGCAGTGATGTCAGTGGTTTACACTAGAGGGCGCTCTCCTCTCATTCACAGTGAGAGACTTCCCATCAGGCCACGCGACACCTGTCAAAAGATGCTTGAGGCAGATGCTAAAGCAGGAGGGATTTCAGAGACAAATGGCGACCTAGATCATTTCAGAAGTCCAGGATATTGGTATATACACTTTAAAACACCATAATGACATTGTGTTTAGCAAGTAAAAGAGATTGTAATGGGATTGTGAACTGGCCCGGTGGAAATGATAGGAACTGTACAGTACATGTCAACACTTACACTCAATCAGTGATTTTTCTTTTGCTGGCTCCTAGTTTTCACTCAAACGATCATTGTAAATCTTCAATAGATTTAGGATCTTGTTTCTATTTGTTCAATTGACGTAAAGCATTTATAAAGCGTTGTATATCAATACCAGAGCTCTTTCAGCTGGTCAAACCAGAATCCCAAAGCACTTCAGTCTTAAAACTGGTTTTCTTCTTCATTTAGGGCCTGTTTTTCTCATTTCTCATTCTTTTTTTTCTCTTTATTTACTTCATCTTACATTTTCATGTGTAGACATTTATGCCAACATGTTATCGTTTCGTGTCAAACCATATTTGACTTTGACATGTTAAAAAAATTAATCGACTTTTGCTACGCTACTACTAATGATTAAATTGTTTCTACATGAGATTTTTTTTTATACAGATTTTGCTGCTGTCAGAGTTTGTAAGGCTGTTATTCATCGTCATTTATAACATTAGACTTTTTTTTGTTGTTTGTTTATTAGTTTGCTTCATAAATGATATTTTGGGCCCTTCTGTAATAACACTTTAAAGAGACGCAGTTGGACTTCACCATTGGGTGCCATACAAATCAACTGTTTGTTTATAAGAAAAAAAAGGGGCAGGTATTTTTTTCACTGTGGACACTTCTATTGAGGAAAACAATAAAGATTTAATTACAAATATAAAGCTTTTGATTTAGTTGTCGTTTTTTGTCGTGTTTTGTCGTGTGTGTGTGTGCTCATATATACGTTTCTGTGTGTGTCGATATATGCAATATATAAGTGCTGTTAAATTGATTCATTATGTTACAAAAAAGTACATTTACATGTGTATACATACATACATTTTCAATTTTTTGTTAGATGTGATCGATTTGACTGCACTTTTATATACATACATATACACACGCATATATATATATATTTATATACAATTGTTTAAAGTGTTATCTTAGTATTATTTATATTCTATTATTATACTATTTATCAATGTGTGAATTAGTTCTTATTTTTTAGTTTTAGTCTTTTAAATACTTAATTTTTTATAAAAATTATTTTTATAAAAATTTTATAGGCTATTATTTCATTTATTTTGTTTAGTAATATTTTTATAAAATCATTTTTCAATCTATTTTTTCCATTTTTTTAGTTATTTAAACATTCATTTTCTGTTTTAGAAATTTAAATAAAAAATATTTGTATCTTATGTTTTATGTCAGCTTTATTTAATTTTTAATTTAATTAACTGGTTGTTACTTTATATTATTTTAATATTTCAATTAGTTTTTGTTTTCAGATTTAATTTTAGTTTAAGCTTTGGTAATTTTATGTTCTTTTTTCATTTTCATTTCAGTTTTTAGCTTATTTTTTATTTCTGTTTGAGTCATTTTATTACTCAAAAGATTATTTTTTTTTATCTAATGTGTTTTATTTCATCTTTATTTAATTTAAGGAAAAGAATTTGAATAGTTTTATTAATCTGGGATAAAATACAATTTCTCTCCACCTGAAACCTTGAGGCGAAAGATCCACGTCCACACGTCAGACTAATGAAGGAAGTGATCCTTCCAGGACTTCCGTCTTTCAGTATTTGTTCTGTGTTGAGCAGAAGCTGTCATTCAATACTCTTATCGTCAGTGCTTGTTTCTCTCCAGCTTCGATGAGACATTTTCATGTGATAACACTGCGGTAAAATTATTGCAGCTGCAGCGGAATTAACCTTTCACCAAAATCCTTTAAATTCGTTAATCATTAAACTTTTCAACCTGTTTATTTTCCAGCAATTTGAAGGTCATAAATGGTCCAGGGTTCATGATCAGTTGTTCTGTTCGGATTTAAACTGAGCTTGAGTTGTAACCTGATGGGATAAAGTGGGAAAGCAGGGATAATAACACTTGAGCATCAGGAATGTGTGTTATCTTCAGACTGGAGTGTTTAGTCAGCAGTCAATGCATGAATGGTTGTGTGTCCCGGGAAATCATGTGATTCTCATTTATTCTCCATTCAGACAGAAGAAATGAGGACCACGGGTTTGTTGCTGACACACTGACCATTACAAAAATAGACTTTTATTGATGCTCGCTCAATATCACGCGTAGACGTAATTTAATGCACAAATAAATGTAGACAAGTTTGCATTTGAACTCTGGTTTGAATAGATACACAACTGTCCTTTTATGCAACTTCTCCGAAGTCTACGGACTCGGAGTTTATTAAGAATTGTGTTTACATGAGAAATCGCATGACAGACTTGTGATCCGACGACACACACAGACACTGGGCTCTTTATATTTAAGTTAAAATCCAAAAGAAACTTACAGAAAAATCCTAAAATAACTCTCTAGATTTTCACAGAACATTTCTGAAGTATTTATAATTGTATAATCAAACAATATTCAAATGTAGGGAAGGCAGTTTTTTCAACATTTTTTTATTCGATAAAACATGTACATATCTTTTGTGGAAGTCTCATGACCAAAAAATGTTCAATCATTACATTCCAATTAATTCAGTCTCTGAATCGGTCTTTGTCAGACACGTGGGTTTGTTGTGTGTGACGTCACCGCGGCGCCATTTTTGAGGTATCGCTATTCGCTACTGACTGTGAGCATTTAAGAGATTATGAGAGTAGAGATAACAAGTAAATAACTCGCAAAACTGCAGAAGAAAACTGAGAAAACGCAATATGGCAGGTACCGTTTTTTGGAGAAATTGTCATCCATTCAGAACATAATGAGCTCAGCTGACTGCAGTAAGTTGGAGTGCTGATCCCGCATTGCTTTCTCATCCTCATATTTGGGCATTGTCAACTACCTTGTTTATGGTATAAGAGCATATAACGTTACCAGTGAACAATTTAAAAACTATACATCTCTTAATAAAGCCCGCGGACGTTTCACCAAGTTACTGTATCCTTCGGTAGGAATGTAAATAAATCCTGTAAAGTTAGGAAGAGCAAAGATAGGCTTTTTTTTTTTTTATTGAATATGTATCAAATAACAAGCAAGTACAGAGCACAAAAAACACATATAATTCGGACATGTTATATCAAGTATATAAAACTTCACACATGGAAAGAAAAGAAAAAAAATAAAGGAAATAAAGAAAAAAATAAAAAAAATAAAAATAAATAAATAAAAAATAATAAAATAAAAGACATACACAGAGGAAACCTTATGCATCAGTGAAAATATCATCATAATATTTCAAGAATCTGTCACTTTTCTTGTTTTTAATCAATCTTAGAGACTTCAGAAATGTATCAATTTCAATTAAGAAAAGTGGAAAAGTAGGCTGCGATTTAGAGAATTTTTGCTTGTGAATAAAATTTTTCCCAAACAAAATAAAAAAATTAACAATGTAACTAATTGAAGTACTAGCTTTATCTTCTTTATAGTAACAAATTATATCTTTTAATTGAAAGGATTTGGAAGAATCAAGGTGCTTGCCTATGTGAAGATATAACCTATTCCAGAAGTTTTGGGTTTTTTTACATTGGAAAAATAAATGGATCAGCGTTTCATCTTCATTCCCACAAAATGAGCAAGAACTGTCAACATCCATATATTTTGCAACAGTGTCATTCACTGGGTATATTTTATGCAAGATCTTGAAATGAACTTCCTTAATCTTATTTGAAATACAATACTTATGGGGTAACAACCAGGCTTCCTTCCAGTCTATACATTCAATAAAGGAAGCCCAATAAAATTTGCCTTTAGCAACAGTATATTTTTTACTCTGAAAAATATGTCGAATATGTTTATTATTACATTTCTTACTAAGTATATTTATACCATCTAAGATCAAGTCAGGTTCTTTGGTGGTGACACTCTTACTAAAGGTTAGATGACATTTAACAAGATGACTTAGACCAGAAGGAATTGCTTTAAGTACTGCATTATATTCTTTAAATGGTAAAGGAAAATTATGAACAGACATAAATTCTTCATAAGATAAGAAATTACCAGATTTATCAAAAATTGAGAGAATACCAATTATATTTCTGTTAAACCATGTAGAGAGAAAAATAGATTTATTCCTAATCCTTATATTAGAGTTGTTCCATAGAAAGGTTTTATGAGGTGAAAAATTGTGGGTGTAGCATAACTTCCAAGCAAGAAGGGCCTGCTGATGAAATTTAGAAAGTGCAACTGGCAATCTGATCGGTAAGTAGTTACATTTCAGTATAAAGGGGAGTCCACCAATTTTGTTAAAGATATGATTCGGGATAAAAAACCATATAGAATTAGGATTTGTTAAGCATTTTTTGATCCAATTTATCCTAAAGGTGTTCACTGTATCACTAAAATCTAACACTTCAAGTCCACCTTTTTTCCGACAATTTGAAAGGACTGTTTTTTTGAGCTTGTGAGGTTTGTTTTTCCATATGAAGTCAAGAAAAATTTTGTTAATTCCTTTAGCGGTAGAGTCATTGACAAAATGAGAAAGAGAAGGATATACAAAACGAGATAATCCTTCTGCTTTGGACAAAAGAACCCTCCCATAAAGGGAAAGGTCTCTTTGGAGCCAAAGATTAAAGATGGATTTGGTTTTCTTGACCCGTCCAGAAAAATTTAGCTGTTGTCGAGCTGTTAAATTTTTTGTTAAATAAATACCAAGATACTTTACAGTCTCCTTAACAGAGATACCATCGATTGAAGAATCGTCACATTTATAGAGCGTCATTATCTCACACTTGGACATATTCAGTTTCAATCCAGAAGCACATGAAAACTGCTCAATTACATTTATAGCCTTTGTTAATTGACTCTTATCTTTTAAAAAGAGAGTTGTGTCATCAGCCAACTGGGAGATTTTAATTTCTCTATCAAAGATGGATATACCTTCCAAGCTTTGTTCATGGATAATACTTAATGATAAAAGTTCTGTAACTAAAATAAACAAAAAGGGGGAAATAGGACAGCCCTGTCTGACACCACGGGTAATGAAAAATCTCTTAGAAGTATTGTAACTAATTAAGACAGAGCTGCTAATGTCTTTATAAAACATTTCAATAATATTAACAAAAAAGTCACCAAAACCAAATAATTTGAGAGTCTGCAAAAGAAATTCATGCTCCAGGGTGTCAAAAGCTTTATAAAAGTCTAGGAAAAGAATCATGGCTTTAGAATGTATAAAATCTGTGTAGTCCAAAAGATCTAAAATAAGTCTTATGTTGTTACTGATATGCCTACCTTTTATAAAACCTGATTGTGTTTCTGCAACAAACTGATTAAGTTTGACCTTTAATCTATTAGCAAAAACCAAGGCTAAAATTTTATAATCGATAGTTAGGAGCGTAATTGGACGCCAATTATCTATTAAAAGAGTGTCCTTGCCTGGTTTGGGGACAAGGGAGATAATACCTTGCTTCATTGAAGTTGTCATTTCTTTTGAATCAATACATTCCTTGTACATACAAAGCAATGGTTGTTTGATTAACTCCCAAAAATGAATATAAAACTCAACAGTTAATCCATCATTGCCTGGCGATTTTCCTTTCTTCATTGAGTGAAGTGCTATTCGAATCTCCTCAATAGTCAAATCAGAATCACAGACGGCTTTAAAGTCAATATCAATAACTGGAACATGAGCTTGAACTTTCTTAATAAAATTGTTGCAATTGTGACTATCAAACACAGATGTATAAATATTTTTGTAGAAGTCTGTGACAAAATTAGATATCAAATTAGGATCTGTGCAATTGACACCATTAATATTAAGAGCAGTCAAAGAATTTCGTTTGCAGTTTCTCTTCTCTAAAGCGAAAAAATAACTAGAATTTACTTCTCCTTCTTCCAGCCATCTAGCCCTGGATCTAACAAAGGCACCTTTGGCAATATCTAGATATGCTTGATTAATTTGTAGATGTAATTGTTTTAATTCTAACTCCTCTTCCTGAGATAGATCACCTATCAATAAAGAATTTACTCTTACCATTTGTTCAGTTATTGTTTTATTTTTTGATGTTTTTAAATCTTTACTTCTTTTTATAGCTATTTGTCTAGCTCTGTATTTAAAAAAATCCCAATTGGCTCTGTACTCATTATGAATTTTATCAGAAAACATATGGTTAATTAATTTTTTTATATTGTCATTGAAGATATTATCATTTAAAAGACAGTTATTAAATTTCCAATAACCACGTAACTTCCGACTGTCATCATTACAGCCTAATTTTAAGATGATTTGTTTGTGATCAGAAAGGGGAGCGTACGAATGAGATACACTTTTAACAAATTGCAGGGCTGAAGATGAAACTAAAAAGAAATCAATTCTAGATTTTAAAGACATTTTACCATTTGACCAAGTAAAGTCCTGTGTGTCAGGATGAAAAAAACGCCAAGGATCTGTGAGGGAAAGAGAAGAACATATTGATAAAATATTATTAGAATTATGATTAATATTGAGACCTTCATTGCTTCTAGGAGGAAATCTGTCCAGTGTGTTATCTAAACATTCATTAAAATCACCGCCTAAAATTAGAAAGGAGCCCGGGTATTTATTCAGAAATTCTGTTAATTTACAAGTAATTTGAGAAAATAATATTTTGTTAGCAGAGAGGGAGTTACAGCCATATAAATTACAAATAATAAAAGTTGAATTATCTTGCTTTAACGTCATAATAATCCATCTACCTTCACTTGAAGTCAGTACCTCCACAATTTGTCCCTTAAATTTGTGCAGAAGAATTGAAACCCCAGCTGAGTGATTAGAACCATGACTATAATAAATTAAATTTCCCCATTGATTCTTCCAGAATTTAACATCCAACTCACAAGAGTGCGTTTCCTGAAGAAAAACTAAATCAGTTTCGCAGCTTTTACAAAATAAAAAAATAGCCTTCCTTTTTACCACATCACGCATACCTCTAACATTTAAGGACATAATAGAAATTGAACTGAACTTGAAATCCATAACAAGCAGGGAAAAAAGAAAGAAAGAAAAAAAATAAATAAATAAATAAATAAATAAATGAAAAATAAAGTATGAACTACCAACGACTGAAGAAACTGTACGGAAACCTTACCTTAAAGGAAGGAATGATATACAACCTACTGACTTCATAAAACAAACAAAATTACTTATCTTTAACTTAGATAATCACTTCTTAAATATGACTCCCCCACCCCGGGGAAAAATAAAATAAAAAAGTGGCAGATGAACTGGCAAACTGTGCAAACATATCAGTGCAAACATATCAGTGCTAACGAAAATCAAAACAAAACAAGAGCCGTGTTTAGAAATGAGTATTAAACTTGGAACATTAATAAATCAGTCTTTGGCCCGTCATATGAGGCATAGATATCTATGATATGAGGCATTCATTTACCAGGGTATTCAGCTAAAAACAATAGCTTACCACCACCTCAACCCAGAAAGAACGAAAGAATGCAATGGAAACTACTTTGCATTGGCGAAATCAAATCTCTTTCCGTCAATCAGAGCAAACGATCCACGGAAAGATGCCTTTTTCCCCTCGTCTCGTGCTTGCTTCACCAAGGGCCAAAGTTTTTCTCTTGCCACCCTGTCCTCTGGGGATAAGGCCTCAGTGAGTCGCAGCTTGTTGTCGCGGAGGAACTTGCAACCTCTGGCACCTTGCCAGACAGCATCTCTGTAACGACGAAGAGCAAATAGAATAATAATAGATCTGTGTGCGCCATCATTTCTTCGCGGGCCGAGACGATGGGCGATATCCACTGCATCCTCCATCTTCTCACTGATTCCAGGTACCACTTTGCCAAGGATATTAATTGCAACACGCCGGCTATCCTCTCCATCTTTTTCCTGCACCCCGTGCAGCTTCAGTGTCCACCTCCAACTGTACCGCTTGCAATCTCCAACCTCTTCTTTCAAAGTTGTGTTCACCTGTTTAAGATTCTGGATCTCGGCAGACACGACTTTCAACGCCTCCTTGTGACTAGTCACCTCAGTAACAAGCTGATGTACGGTCGAAGACAAACTTTCAATCTGCGTTGCAGTAACGGCGGTCGTCTTGTCGATTGTTGAAATTTTTTGAAACATCTCATCGCGAAACTCGCGAATAGCCTCCAAAATTTCAGCAGACGTGTCATTGTTCTTCTCGCTGTTCTCGCGCTTAGATTTTTTCGAACTTGGCTTAATGGGAGTGTCAGGAAGAGGAGTAGCAAGGAGATCACAAAGTTTGGGTTGAGAGTCAAACCATTTGTTCGTTGTCTCTTGAGCAAAGATAGGCTAGGTTTGCTGTATTGATGGTAATGACGTCATGTTAAGGATGGTTTAGTTTAAAAAAAGAATGAAAAAAAAAAAACAATTCTCCAACAACAGAATACCCCCGCATCGATACCTTCCCAGACAGCAAACTGACATTGAATCAACGTGGAAACGACGTCTCTCATGACATCGAAACAACGTTGATCTGGCATTGTTTTGCTCATCGAATTAACGTTGAACCAACGTCAGACGCGGCGTTCTTCAAAGCTAAATGAAATTTGGTAATTGGTTTGCAAATTGGTTTGCTTTCCTAACGTTGAAACAACGCTGATTTCAAGTTGGTTTTCCGTTAGCTTTGAAGAATGCCGCGTCTGACGTTGGTTCAACGTTAATTCGATGAGCAAAACAATGCCAGATCAACGTTGTTTCGATGTCATGTTTCCACGTTGATTCAATGTCAGTTTGCTATCTGGGTTACAAATGGCGGCTACGTGTTTCACGAGTGTGGCGTCACCTGACAAAGACCGATTGGGACGCATCTTTCTTTTACTGTCTATGGGACGCATCAGACAGACAGTCACCGAGTGCCACAAACAAACATCAGCCACCTTTAACCAGCACCTCCTGAACCAAAACAAGAGCTTATGCTGCGTTCACAACATGTCATAATCGTAAGATGGCAACCCGTGGTGTTCTACTCTGAGCTGATTTATGTGTTTCTATATCAACACTATCAATGCCAAAATGATCCTGTTGCAGTCCGGTGGTACAAGTGAGCTCTACTGTAAGTTGTTTATATAGAGTAACGAAGTTATGACGTCACTCTGTAGGCCAAAACGCGAAAGTGAGTTTGCACTTCCGGTTCCCTCGCCCCTTATAAGTCTAGGTTTTAATAAGGTCTGTGGTGAACAAAGCCTCTAAATATTTTCACGTTTTGATCTGTGACATAAAATACACCGGTTTTTAACCTGCTTGTGGTTTTATAAACTCTATTGTGTCTGCTTCTGTTTTTTTAAACGTTATACAGGCTTCAAAATGCAAAATGTATACATTTTGGATTAACTTGTAAAGATTATCTTTATAAACAAAACATGTAAGGGTCACAACTCTTTGTTAAAAGATCTTATTTTTTGCAATTTCCAAAAGTCTTTGGGGAAAATGCAGCTTTCAATCAAGGGGACCCATGCGCCGCTAACTTCCGAGTTGTTCTACAAAGTGACATCATAACTTCGGATCTCAATGTGCTTTGAGACATGAGGTAATTTAACCATCTCTTGTTTTATGACGCTGTGCGCGTTCATGACGTGTGTGTTTCGGAGGAGGCGTGGCTTTGGAGACACTTTCTAATGCTAGCCTCTCAGAAATTGCCTACTCTACCTTTAACTCTAAAACCATTTTTTACAGTCTATGTTTAAAACACACGTGAAAAATCTGTGAGACACTAATTTGTTAATAGCGAATAGGTATTAGTTTACATCACAGTGTTGACTAGTGATTCGCTGGCATTATTAGAGGGCAGGACAATTTCATTTTAGAGAGCATTTGATTGGACAAAAAAATGCATAAGCCAGAGATGACAACATTATGCCATTGATATTTTTTTAATCCCTCGGTTTATGTAAAACAATTTTTTTACCGTCTGGCATTGGTTACGGACTCCGAGTTGGATTGGTAAGTGTGTTTTTCTTTAATGCGAATTAATTAATTAATTAAAACATTTAGGTCTTTAACACTGCTACGTTCTTTCTTAACCACAAAAAGCGTATCCTTTGTATGAATGGCTTTATTTCTCTCAGCTGTGCGCGCGCGCGGGCGCGTGTGTGTGTTTGGAGGAGGAGCTCTGGACTCTGGGGAGATCCACGGCGGATTGATCAAAGCACGTCACGAAGCTGATCTTCAGTTCAGTCTGTGATCTGTGTGTGTTTGGGATGTTGGATCATCAGTGTGTGTCTCCAGTCATCGAGGTCTTCATTCCGTCTCTCATGAGGGAAGTGGACGAGACAGGAAAGTTGCGCAAAGTAAGTCACACTGAAACTTACTGATTTGTGGTTCCTCAGTCAGTAAGACTAAAATAGGGTATAGCTCGAACGTGAGTTTGACGGTTTGCACGTGATTTTGTATATCATTAATTTTGAAGGCTAAAATTTAATTTATTAGTGAATCCATTACATAAACTTACCACAGGTGGAAACTACAGTTTTTTTTTTATGTAAAATTATAGTGAATTAATTAGATATCAAACTATTTATGTAATATCTTCCTTCATTTTCGACTAGCCTGTATTGACTATAGTTTTTGCAGAAACATTGTTAACTGTGAATGATAAATTATTGCAACGTCCCTTGTATTTCAGATTATGCTGTATTCATGACATAATATTCTGTAAGACGTAAGAAGGTTCACTGTAAACTTAGTTAAGTCATGTAAATACACGTAACAAAAGTCAGAAACATTTATCAGACACGTTTATGTTGTGGCAAAGTTGTTGTCATGTTCTGCAAGCCACGCTGCTTGTTGTAACAATGCAGAAATGATGACCTTCCAACTCTGGCTACTTTTAGTAGGAAGCAACAAAAACAATTACGAGCATAGTGTTATTATTAGCACAATAGATGCATGCTTTTAAATGCAATATAATATAAGGTAACACGTCAGGTAAGTGCCAAGGTGTGTCTTCAGCGGATTTTAACGCCTAAGGAAAAATTACGAAATAGTCTATGCAATTCTTAAGAATAGATATGCACAATTCTACTGTCAACACTTAAAGGAATTAAAGGAGCAGGAATATGACAGAACATGTTTAATGACGCAAGGTTTTGGACGGTGTGAAACATCTCAACTCATCTCAGCTTTTTAATATATTTTCAACTTTCTTTAGCGTAGCTAGCTATTGTTGCTGTTTGTTTGAGCATGAAACAGATCTGCAGTGTTATAAAGTCCCTCTTAAGGGCGTTATTCTCTAAATCATTGCCATTGTGAACTCCCTAAAACACCTCTATTGTAGTCCTGAGTTTTCTTCTGCAAAGGAACATGTCACAATATTCCTTGTTTACATAATTCCCACCCAATGCATACGATGAATAAAAAGGTTGAGGCCTGGTTGGCTGCAAGCGCCATCTTCTGGGAATTCATTCAGCATGACCCTCGGTGCATTATGGGTATTCTCTATAGCCGTTTAGCGTACATCGGTTGTACACTCGTTATTGTGGGATTGAATGAGTGCGCTCGATAATGTCCACTGTGGTTTCGGACACTGCTACAACTGGGTGCCCCCTCAAATAGTGATCAAGGGATCAAGGGGCGGAGATGGGTTGGATAGGGGTGGGGTTAGGGATCAAGGGGCAGAGATGGGTTGGATTAGGGGTGGTGTTAGGGATCAGGGGGTGGAGATGGGTAGGATTAGGGGTGGGGTTAGGGATCAAGGGGCGGAGATGGGTGGGGTTAGGGATCAAGTGGCGGAGATGGGTGGGATTAGGGGTGGGGTTAGGGATCAAGGGGCGGAGATGGGTAGGATTAGGGGCGGGGTTAGGGATCAGGGGGCAAAGATGGGTAGGATTAGGGGTGGGGTTAGGGATCAAGGGGCGGAGATGGGTAGGATTAGGGGGTGCTATTTGCATTTCAGTGTTGTTGTACGTTAACAGTATACAATAATAGCATAGTGTAAATTATTATATTATTTATTTAATGGATGCCGTCTTATTGTAACAATAAATTGTCCCGTATTTGGACTAGACTCTCCGAAAAAAAACCTCTGAAAACCTATTCTAGTAGACCCAAAAAACAAAATCAAGACTTTATAAAGGTCATAATATGGCCTCTTTAAGCAAAAATCGAAATGTTTTTTTTTTCTGAGTATTGAATTTAACTCTTAATTCTGGATTATTTGAGTAATTTACACCGTTTATTCTTGTATTTTTTTAAATACTAGAACATGTGTGTCGTGTGACGTCCAGCTGCAACAGAACCGACCCAGCCAAGAGCGAAGGAAAGAGAGTCACTGTGCTTTCAAAACATGCATGATGCAAAACATTTAACTTGAGACTTTGTGTCCTCAAGTTAAAACGACGCGTATTTTTGTGCATTCATCCGTTCAGAGTCGAATTGTCTGAGCAAACTCTAATATTTGACTGTTTTGAACTAGAACGTGTGCCTTTCTCTCACATCCGGTGTTTTCTGTTTGACCTATCAGAAGTGGTGGAGCTTTTGTGGACAGAAGTCTCGACAGGCAGTTGCTAAAAGTAGAACAGCTGAATCACAAACCACACGACAACATGCTGATGTCAGTCAAAGCCGTAATGCCCAACACACACACTCACACCTGTCAGATCCAGTAGGCCATGAAAACATCTCTGAACACAGAGAACTGGAGAACTTCAGAAGAAGGGAGGTCAGAGGTCACAGTCGAGAAAGATGAATAGAGCGATTTGTGTGTGCGAAAGAAGTTCTTCGTCCGAGCGGAAGTATCCAGCTCTGAACATCAGCAACAATGAGAGCTCTATAAGAACGAGTGAGGGAGAAACTGGGGCTAAATCTGAAAACACGAAACAGACGTGTGTCCGCATGGCTAACCAATGCTCTCTCCACCCGCCTACACTTACTCACTTTACCCAGAAAGCTCAGCAAAAAAACAAAGACATACGTTCTAGACGGTGTACTAGAATTTCACAGCTAATTGTGTAGAAGTGCCTGATTTGAAGGGATATTTCAACTTGGGATGAGAAACGATTAATCGCGATTAATCACATCCAAAATAAAAGTTTGTGTTTACATAATATATATTTAAGAAATATTTGCATTTATATACTTTATATTTTTATATTATACATAAATATAAATATTTGATATATTAATGACACATTTTCTTAAATATACATGCATATGTGTGTATTTATATATACAAAATAATTATACACACTACACACACATATATTATGTAAACACAAACTTTTATTTTGGATGCGATTAATCATGATTAATCATTTCACAGCCCTAATATATTTATACTAAATTAATATTATACATAAATATAAATATTTGATATATTAATAAAAAAAAATTCTCAAATATATACATGCATATGTGTGTATTTATATATACAAAATATTTATAGACACCACACACACACATATTATGTTAACACAAACTTTTATTTTGGATGCAATTAATCGCGATTAATTGTTTCACAGCCATCGTTTCAACTAAAAATGACAATTTGTCATCATTTGCTCACCCTCATGTTGTTCCAAACCTTAAATGCGAGTTTCCCCCCAAGCCATTATGTGAGTTTTTCTGTTAAATGTTTTCCATAAAATGAAAATTAAAGGGATTGAGGCAGCCATGCACCAATACATTTGTTTTTAAAAGGCAATTAGTTTGACAGCCTATCCACCATCATTGTAAGAAAAAGAGCATTCATATTTTAAAATATGATATATTTAAATAATTTATTTTTACATATATATTTATAATATATATATATATATATATATATATATATATATATATATATATATATATATATTACATATTATATTAAATTTAAATGTATGTATAAACTTATTTATGGTGTTTGACAGTCTTCACTTTCATTGTAAGGAAAAGAGCAGTGTGAATATTTTGCTTTCATTTGTTGGTAAAAATGCTTAAATAGCTCTAAATTTCCTGAGTTTTTTAAGTGTGGGCTGATCATAACACTGCATAAATAGTTCTCATCACTGTGTTGAGCATGCTTGAGCACAGACTTGTCAATACATGCTTGAGAAACAATCATTTTTATTTCTCTCTCTCTCTCTCTCTCTCTCTCTCTCTCTCTCTCTCTCTCTCTCTCTCTCTCTCTCTCTCTCTCTCTCTCTCTCTCTCTCTCTGCCTGCCTCGGATTCGGAGAGAAAAATATTTGAGGTATTGAGAAGCGAAAGATTGAGCTCACAGTGGGAAATGTTTGCTGGAACTGAATGTTCTGTGTTCCTTTGTTATGGGTGGAAAACGGGAAACGGCTAATTCTCAGATCTGCTCACACACAGCAAGGTTACTGGCAGAGTCCTAGTGTAGAATTCACTGAATTCTGCCTATGAGTAATCAAAACCATTCAAACATATCAGTTGTCATCACATGACCTCATGTCAAAAGTCATTTCTAACATTTCTTTTGGGAGTTTGACAAAATTATCAGTGTATTGTGAAACTGCAAGATTTATAGCTATTTCTTTATCCTAATATCCTCCTATGGAGTTTCCCATTCACAATACACATGCTTTTTTTTTTTTATCTCTCACATGGAGCTCAATGCCTGATTGAACCAGCAAAAATACTGTTGTTTGGTCAGGTTCGCTGGAGATGAAAGGTTTAGATATATCACATTGACATTTCATTGTGTTGTTGACAATAAAGCTCCACGAGTCTTTGTAAAGAGGGTGTGATCCTGAAGAATTGCCACACCTGTGCTGATTTAACCTGTATAAATTTAGACGGCCTATATTAAGACTAAACTTTTGTACTGTTATTTTTGACGAGGTGAATGAATTCTAATGGAAAGCGAACTTGAATTTGACTAATATTGCTGTTGTAACGTGGCCGTGAGCACATCCGAGCTCTAGAGGGCGCGCTGACGCTGGAGAATCAGCACTGGCGCCTCCTGCTGGTCATTAATCATCGCTGCACAATTATGTTGTCTCGTGGTAGTTAATTCGTTTTTTGTGAAGTCTGATTTAATCGTTTACAGGTTTTGTAATATGGACTTTCTTGTATTTTTAGCTCTTCAGGGTGGAGATTCTCTTCAATGGAAGGAAACACTTTGTTTTGCGGCGATACAGTGATTTTCAGACGCTGCACAGGAAGCTGAAGAAGATTGTGCGTGCTCCCGATTTCCCTAGTAAGAGAAACCAGCACCTGCGAACCAAACCACTGGAGCAAAGACAACAGGAACTGGAAGACTACATCCAGGTGGAGACCCTTATTCATTTTTTTAAGTACCTTTTATTTTTATTTTTTCATTTTGACACAAAGTCACAGTCTGCGTGCAGCATACTTCACAAATAGGGTAGTAGTAGCCTATATTCTTCCTAATTTACCATTCTCACCCCTCAATGTTTTGTTTTTAGTGTATATTTTAATATAATTGTGTGGAATAAATACTCTTATTGTATGCTTTCTATTATTAGACAGGCTACTGTTCTAGAATTTATTTTCGTGAAAGAATTGTTTTCAGCAAAGATGCAAATTGGTGAAAAGTGACTGTAAAGACATTTATAATAATTTTCTTTTTCAAATAAATGCTGTTCTTTTGAACTTTCTAATCATCAAATTATGATTAGAAAAACATAATTATCCTCAAAACATATTAAGCAGCACTACTGTTCTCAAAATTGATAACAATAAATGGTTATTGAGCAATTGTTTTTTAAATTGTAATAATATTTCACAATATTACTGTATTTTTTGATCATCCTCTTTGTCTTTTTAATGTCTTTTTAATTGTCTGTCAATTGCAGGTGATTCTGTATCAGAATGATGTTGTTCCTCAAGAGCTCCTGGACTTCCTGCAGGTCAAACATTTTCATTCAGCGAGCAAGACCTGCAGCTCTGAGTATGTGTTTATCAGTGTATTCTATCAATGCCTCCACATTTTAAAGTCCCCCATTACGCTTTTTGCACATTGCCTTCAAAGTTTCATAGATCAGAGTGCTCAATGAATCGAGTTATTGTCGCCTAAAAGGAAGAACCGATTCTTATTCCCTGTTTGGACCTACTTATGTTTGTAATACGTTTGCATAATGCTAGATTATGGTCTTCATTTAACCATCTGACCAATCAGAGCAGAGTAGACTCTCAGAAAGGAGGGGTTAAGAGAGACTGAATCCTTTATCAAAGCGTTTCAGACACAGACAGCCTATGCTGCAGTGTGTATTATTAGAAAAATAGTGTTTTTATGGTTAATGCATTCAAACCTGTTGTAGAAGATCTCCAAAATAAAATTAGAAACATATAAAAGGGGACTTTATTTTAACAGTTAATTAAGAGCATTATTATTTAAGGAAATGAATAACAATATTTACTTATTAATGTCCTTTCAGTGAAAACCACTCAGACGACTGTCAAGAGCAAGGATACAGGTGTGTTCATCCTCATTATTTATAACACCTCCTAGATTTGGATTCAAATTTATTCAAAACCGCATTCATGTTCTCTGAACGATGTCTTTTTATAGATTTCAGTCATTCCATCAGAGAGTAGTTGGTTTCTCGGCAGACCCTTACCAGCTTGAATCCAAATCAGGTAAACAGATTGTTGATATTTCATTACAGAAATGTCTTTTTTACACTCAAAAACCATCCTGGGAAACTGTGTGTGATGGTCATTTCCCCTCACAGACCTTCCTGATATCGTGGCGGCCGGTGTCCTGCAGGGTATGTACCCCCGAGACGTCAAAGTGAGTTTCAAGAAGGTCTGTGGTAAACCCAGTGTCCTCGCCTGTGCACCAGAGCTGTCCGTGTATCCCAGAATCCCCATCATTACCATAAACAGAAGTGACATCAGCTCCCTACCAGAGTCACAGAGAACATAAGTGCATCACTGCAGTGTTACCTAGCAACCTCACTTGTCTAAATGTGCCTTTGCATGTTTATATCGACTGAATCTCATCTAGAAACGGTCCATTTTCCAACCTTAAAATCAAAGAAAATAGTCCCATCAATTATTCGGACAAAAATAGTATTATACAATGATGTAGAATTAATTGTACTTTGTTACTATATTAAATATTATACTATATTGGGAGATATTAGTTTAAAATAAATGTGCTGATTTGGAGCTCAAGACCCATTTATTGTCAAAGTTGAAAAGTTGCGCTGCTTAATGATTGTTAATATTATTTGGTTTTGTGCCCTTCAGACAAATCTTTATGGTCTCATGAGATATTTAAAGGAACACTCCGACTTTTTTGGACTTTAGCTTATTCACTGTATCCCCCAGAGTTAGATAAGTCCATACATACCTTTTTCATCTCCGTGTGTGCTGTAACTATCTGACGCACCCACCAATAGCCTAGCTTAGCATAAAGACTGTATATAAATGGCTACAGCTAGCATAATCCCATTAAGAGACAAAATAACACAATTTTCCTATTTACATGTTGTGATTTGTATAATCACAGAGTGTACAAATAACAAGGTAATATGAGACACAGATATCCTTTAACCGTATAAATATTGGGAACTATATTCTCAGAAGACGAAGCACTGCTACGGTTATCACTCCGCCCAAGTAGCAGTGCTCCTTTCTGACAATATAGTTCCCAATATGTATATGGTTAAAAGATATGTGTCTCATATTACCTTATTATTTGTACACTCTGTGACTATACAAACCACAACATGTAAATAGGAAAAAATGTGCATTATTTTGTCAGTTATTTGGGATTAGTATGCTAGCTGTAGCCATTTACATCCAGTCTTTGTGCTAAGCTAGGAGCATCAAACAGAGTTACTGCACGCACAGAGATGAGAAAGGTATGTATGGACTTGTCTAACTCTGGGGGATACAGTGAATAAGCTAAAGTCCAAAAAAAGTCAGTGTTCCTTTAAACTCTGTAATAATATATATATATAAATCAGCTTTACATTTCATTATGAAATTCACATTTCAAACCATGGTTTAGGTCACTGATTTTGACTGTGCCAAACCATTTGTCTGTATTTTAAAAGTGTATTTTTGTGTATTAAATAAAGACTGATTAGTTATTGGTCAAAAAAAACAAAACAAGGAATTATTCAAATGAGACAACACATTAAGAAAACCTGGATCCTTTATTGAAGATTTGATTATAAAAGCAGGTTGAAGTGGGTCAGAACCCGGACCGATTGGAATGCCTGTTAGAACTGGACCCAGGATGTGCCGCTCTGCGGATCAGGACTGGTGAGTGATGGTCCCACGAAGGGGGCGGAGCTCCAATGACCACACACTCACACACAAGCACTCACTTACCACTAGAACTCTAGTGGCACCAAATGAAATCCCCTTAAGCCCAGAGTCCCGTTGTTTCCTCAAACTTAAATTACTCTTTAGCTACTGCGAAAGGCTTTTCCACTTCGATCTTGCCGCTGTCGTGGATTGTGACGTCCTTAAGAGGTTTATCTCGGCCATCGGTCTTCGTGCCCTCGATCTTTTTCACAACGTCCTTGAAGGCAAAGGGGGAAACGCTCAAAATTAGCACAATCTCTCTGGAGTAAAGCACTTATTTACCTGAACTTTACCAGTCAGGAATCATATAGAAGGAAGAACGCCTCTACAGATGGACAGAGTGGATATACTCACCATGCCCTCTAGGATTTTGCCAAACACAACATGTTTTCCGTCCAGCCATGGCGTTTGGACAGTGGTGATGAAGAACTGGGAGCCGTTGGTGTCTTTGCCGGCATTGGCCATGCTGAGCCAACCAGGACCGTAATGCTTCAGCTTGAAGTTCTCGTCAGGGAAACGGTCTCCATAGATGCTCTTACCTGCATAAAGACAGAAAGAGGTGTTAGAAATCAGTTTATTGGGCGTTTTTTTGGCATTTAAGCGACCTCAAACTCATTTTTTGTAGTATTAGGCTGATAACTTTTGAGTTCTAATCTTATGACATCATAAATGGTAAAAATTTCAATCTTTTGTATTTCAATACCTCCGGTTCCATCTCCCCTGGTGAAATCTCCTCCCTGGATCATGAAGTCTTTAATCACCCGATGAAACTTGCTGCCTTTGTAACCAAATCCTTTCTGGAAATCGAAATCACACAGTTTAGTCTCAATTGACTGTGATTCATGAATACTGACCCCCAGTGGAAAGACACACTCACCTCTCCAGTGGCCAGCTGGAGGAAATTTTCCGTTGTTTTAGGGACAGTCTTTCCAAAGAGTCCAATAACTATCCGTCCTACATCCTCATCTCCGATCCTGATATCGAAGTACACCTGGGAAAACAACCCACCAAATCCAGAGTTAACACCAGTACATCAGAAACCACTTCTGCAGGAGATGCATTAGATCATAGGAATTCCACTCCACCAAGAGACCACAAACCCCCCACTTATCTTTAGACTTCGGTTTAAGTGACAAATACTGCTGCAGTATTAAAATATGAAACATGTCTGTAGTGTTACCGACCGTAGCATATTATATTTTGCAGAAAACCAATGAACTTTGGTTAATTCAAATAAAAAAGCAAAACCGAGACTTTACAAGCAAAAAGAAATGGACTCCACGAATCTATCACGCTGAATTTAAGTGTGAACGCAACATTAGTAATTCGAATTCCATCAATTGTATCCAATAGGCCAGATTCAATGTTGCAGTGCATGTAACGTTAGCGTCTCTGTACCTTAGCCGTGACTTTTGGTCCCTTTTTCTTCTCATCCGCCTCTGATCCGCTCGGGAAAAGCAGGAAAATCACCGAGCCAACGATCAATGTGACTGCCACCAAAAACTTCATTCTCTTCTCACAGATCCGCACCATGAACGAACGACCTGAAAAAACTGTGTGTGTGGCGATGACTGTGTTTTAGGGTTTCTGAGGCATCCGGGGAGGAGATTTAAGCTGCGCCCCAGACATTACGATCAAACCCGGGCGGGATTTGAGCACCTATAACTGATCCAGGAACAGATGAGTAAGTATGATCACTATGGGAACATACACCCTCTCAAACTGATCTGAGAACAGCCGCTGGAAGCGCACGCTGATAAATGTGACGTGTCCCAACCCAACGGATTCTGATTGGACGGGTTTGTGTCTGTCTAGGTTTGAAGAGCCAATCAGAGTTTGAAACGCGTAAAGAATGGACGGAGCCAGAGGCGCTACTCGAGACGCACGCATCAGCATTAAAGGCACAGGACACTAAATAAAAGGTTATGGTTTGTTTGTAATAACGTTCAGCAAATTTAGTTCATTAAAAACGCTTGCGACATACTTTTAACCCTCAATCGGGTCATGGGGTCGATACGACCCCAATCGACTTTTACTTAACAAAAAAACCCAAAAACCGTTCCCTTCATCTCAATGGAATAAGATTTTGTAACTTTTCATCACCTGGGATTGATTCTGAAGAAGGTATGTACAAAAATGTTTACATTTCTGGTCTTAGGGTTCAATATTATGGAAGCTTATGTGTAGCATTATTCAATTTGAAATGTAATATGCAAAATGACAATGCAATATGTAAAATGGCATTGCATTTTTTATTTAAATTTACATTTTACATTACCATTCTAGCAACGTTTGGTGCAAAATGAAAATGAAATGACATAATTTACATTTGCCATTTCATACACTAGTTTTAATATGCATAATTGAAACGCTTTATAAGTGGCAAAATTAAAATGAAAATGCATTACAGAAATGATTAGATATGTGTGACATATTCAAGCAAAAACTGTGGAGGCCCGCCTTGATGCAGTGATTGACAGGCCAGGAGGGGGCGTGGTCGGCTCGGATTGCATTTTCAAAGTGCATGAATTTTGCTACATCCATTCCGGGGCATTTCGTGAAAATGCAATCGCGAGTGTCTTGACTGTGAGTGTAAATGCACTTAATAAAAATAGCATTTGAATGATCATTTTGGCACAGTTTTTGCTTTAACATGTTACACATATCTAATAATTTCTGTAATGCATTTCATTTTAATTTTGCCACTTATAAAGCGTTTCAATATGCAT
Source organism: Pimephales promelas (assembly GCF_988280905.1). Classification (NCBI taxonomy): domain Eukaryota; kingdom Metazoa; phylum Chordata; class Actinopteri; order Cypriniformes; family Leuciscidae; genus Pimephales; species Pimephales promelas. The sequence goes on from NC_142793.1 coordinate 11,966,069, forward strand.
ATTAAAACTAGTGTATGAAATTGCAAATGTAAATTATGTCATTTCATTTTTATTTTCATTTTGCACCAAACGTTGCTAGAATGGTAATGTAAAATGTAAATTTAAATACAAAATGCAATGCCATTTTACATATTGCAGTTTTTCATTTTGCATGTTACATTTCAAATTGAATAATGCTACACATAAGCTTCCATACAATATGACTCCACATTGAAATGAATGGGAAATGGGAAAAAAACCTAAATATATTTTCTTCATGTTCAAAAAAAAAAAAAAACTAAATATATTTTCTTCATGTTAAAAAAAAAAAAATCCGGCATAAATCTGAACATTTTTACACAGAAATGAAGGCCAAGTACTAGGGCATAAATGCAATGTATCATAAAAATATTTTATATGCTAATGCTAAAGCTAATGGTGTAGTTGAGGAATTATGTAATATGGATACAAAAGTACTTTATATCTCCGAAAACACAGCAATAATGAATAGATGAGAAGTAAACAAAAAATTGATATATTAATTGTACTATTACTCAATCAATTGTTGGGGTCGTATAGACCCCGAAACCCAGAAGTGTACACAGGAAACGAAGACCATGAAGGATAAGTGCATCAGAATTGGCTTTATGCCCAGCTGCACTACTTCCTGAACTTCAGCCAGCTCCTTGTTTCCTGTCTGCCATTATTGGACAAATTGATTAACTCAGGTGTGCTTGACCTCAGAAGTCACGGCAACGATAATCAGACACTCCTGAATTAATCAAGCTTGGCCAATATATGGCAGACAGGAAACAAGGAGCTGGCTTAAGTTCAGGAAGTAGTGCAGCTGTGCATAAAGCCCATTCAGTACAATACTTTAATTAAAGACAATAATATAGCATAATAATATAGCATGAAAAGCACAAAAAATCATTTCTGCCTCAATATCTGATAGGTTGCTGTGTTTTAACACTTTTTTATGAAGCTATCAACATAATATTGCAACACTGAACCACCTATTTGTTCTCACCACTCTCACTTCTATCTATAAATGTTATTCAAAAGTATAAGTATAGGGGTGAGAGAACAAACTACTGCAGGCTATAAACATGGTATAAACAATGGTTAAATACTCTCCGCACATGCCAGCATGAAGAAACTTTATTATTTATGATGAAGCTAAATGTATTTTTAGACCTATCAGGAATTATTTTCCTACCAAGGAGGAAAACCTATTGCTGCTATTCAAAGACACACACCCTGTTCTTATTTGACACTTAAATATATGTTTATTTGGATTAAGACATTAAAAAAATGCATTTCCAGGACACCATGAACTTAAACTTCAAGGTTTAGTGTGCTCAGTCTAGACCCAAAATACTGCGTGAAGATGTCTGGATGTCCCTTATAAAACTGTGCCAGGAGTCGGTTCTTCTCTTTCAGGGAATATTTGGTGTTTTCGTCGATGTTTTTCAGGAGAGAGTACAGCTCGTTTTTAGTCACGTTCTTTATGGTCTCCGTGTACGCGTCTCTTGGCACTCGCTGACAAAGTGGGGTGTCTAATATTCAGAAGATAAATGCAATAAATACTTGTCACATGAACATTAGCATGGCTAAGTTAAATGGTCACACAATAATATAAATATCCAGGATTATTCTCAATATGTAAAATTGTTAAAAACATTTGTTAATTTAAATAAAGCACTAAAATAACAAAATAAAATTTAACTAAAACAATTATAAATTTACCCAAATAGATAAATTAAATAAATGACCAAAATAGTAATGTAAAATAAAACAAAACTAAAAGTGACAAAGCACATTATTATAAATATATCATGAAATGAGAATATAAAGAATAATAGACAATTAAAAAATAATAAAAACAACAACAATAGCCTACCATATAAACAAAATAGAGCTGAAATAAAATAAATTTGATAAAACTGTTGAAGAAATGTTGCCTTGGCAAACAACAAATTAAAATGAAAGTTGGAAAGAAAAAAAGTATAAATATATAAAATGAAAAAAAAAACTGAAATCAAATATAATTAGATGAAATAAAGTCAAAATAGAAATGTTGCCTTGGCAATCAGCAAATTATAATGAATGCTGAAAAAAAAAACCTAACTAAATAAATAAAAATAACCTGTAATGAAATATAAATATTAGATTAAAAAAGTCAAATGAAATGGAAAACAACAAACTGAAATGAAAAAGAAAACAAATGAAAATAAATAAAAAAAACCCTGAAATTAAATATAAATATTAGATTAAAAAAAGTTAATAAATATAACTGAAATAAGTTAATTTTAGTTAAATTAATTAAAAATCAATTCAAGTGATTAAAATGACAAATGAATCATAACCAAAATGAAAAAAAAAAAATAATAATTATACAAAATATAAAGCAAATTTTAAATATTACCAAAAAAAAAAAAATAATACTAATAATTTACTCAACACTGTAAACACCATACCGGTAGACGTAGAATCTCTTTGTTTCACAATCTCATCCAGTTTCTCACTGACCAGTTTGTGAAGAGAACCTGGAATCTAATAAAAGGTCAAACTGTAATGCACAAAAGCTTCTTTCTGAATGATATCATTATTGATCATCACTTTCTGAGAGAAACCTTGAAGATCTCCTGGTGGTTGTCGAGCATGAAGAGCATCAGCAAGTCCATGTTTCCTTTGGTCAGACTCTTGCTCTGGATGACGGCTCTGGTGAACGTCTTCTTCACAACCACCCGGTTTTCAATCTGAAGAATCAGACTCAAAATAAGCGGAAACATGACAGATGTGTGGTGAATAACTCCCCACATGCATTAGGACTCCTCACTTCTCTGTGCAGCCGGACACTCGCAGCGTCTGCAGCCGCTGCCATGAACTCCAGAAGTCTGCGCAGTTCCTCGCGTGCAGACGCAGACAGCAGCTTCAGCGTCAGCTGCAGGACTTCCAAAGCTCCTTCAAACATCCCATTCGCTAGATATACAGGTAAACAGATGCTCAGACACACACACACACACACAAACATTGGTTTATTTTGGAAAGAATGAGTCATTTAGCTTCACCCAGGAGTTCCATGATCTGGATGTAGACGTCTGCCATGCTGTCACAGAGGAGAGGCCTGCGCTCCACGTGTCCGTAGTGTTTTTCCAGCACGTGAAACAGCAGCAATTTGCATTCATCGTGGACTGAGGGTCTGACCTGTCCATCCTCTTCCTCACAGGCGAACGTGGGCATTTCTCTGCTCACCTCCACCACCAGATGATCCGGAAGGAAATCCAGCAGGTCTATGGCTGCCGACAACCAAACATCAGCTCTGGATGGAGGAAGACTCTTATTAGGCTCATCTGAGGTTTCATTTCTTGACCGGTTAAAGGTGAAGATTTCTCACTGTGATTGTTTGAAGGCCTTCAGAACCTCTCGGTCGAGGTAGCTGCTGGTGTACAGCAGGCCTGGCTCATTATCTCTGCCGCGGGACGGGGGGGAGACGATGCGTGCGCAGTTCAGCACCCCTTCCAGCAGGGGGAGATCTATCAGCTGGGACAGCCTGCGTACCGTCTGCTCCTGCCACACTTCTCTGACCACTGAAGGAGAGATCAACAAACTGTGAAAGGGGAACTTCAAAAGAGAAAATTGTTTTTTTTCTTTTGCTGAATAGGTAGGAAAACTTCAACACCCATAATGCACTGGGCATGCTGCTGTCCATGGTCACTCCCACCAGTTTGCTATGGATACGCTAACCAGAGTCAAATTCAGCCTTGCTTGAGTAGGAAATACTTCTTAGCAAACGCTCCGTTATAATGGTGTCGATCGTTCTCAGGTGCAAGAATTAAACATTCAGCGGGAGTTTCTTTCAGTTGTAGGCAACGGCTAAACACTGCAAAGAATCGTAAATGTGTGATGAAAATCTGAAAAATGTGTTTGTAGTCGAGATTTCAAATTGGATGACCGCGAACAGTGTTTTAGGCCAAACTGTTTTCATAAAAGCCCTGGAGCGTTCAAAGTCCGCTGAATTAAGTGCTTGGATTTAAAAAAACAAACAAACAAACAAAAAAAAAATTTCACAGAAAAAAAACAAAAACAAACAAACAAAAAAAACATTTCACAGTATGCATACCCCTACGGAGCCCCCCTAGTCCCACTTTGGCAAAAAAAAAAAATAACTATAACTATCTTGTGGCCTCAAGATACTAACTCGTGGCCTCAAGATACTAATTAAATTATAATTAAAATATATATTAGATTAAAAAATATTAATACATTTTCTTATTTTTTATTTTTTTAATAAAATGTATTAATATTTTTTTATCTAATAGTAGATTAAAAAATATTAATACATTTTATAAAAAAAATATATTTTTTTTATAATATATATATATATGTGTGTGTGTGTGTGTGTGAAATATTAATAAAATAAAAATATTCATACATTTTAATATATATATATATATATATATATATATACATTTTATTTTATTTTTTTTAATAAAATGCCACCTGACAGATTTACAAATAAATTATTATTTTATTTTTGACTAACAATGACAAGCATTTAATACAGTTTTTATTTTAAACAAAATTGGATCAAAATTAGGAAAAAAAGACTGTATGCCTAAATTTAAATTGAAACTGTTCTAAGATTATGAGAGAGTTTAAATAAACAAAACATTTAATGTTGCAATATACTATATTGCCACATCAGAGTTACATAAATGTAACTATAATAGTTTGAAAAAAACAAAACAAAAAACGAGACAGACAAGCTTTAACTATTCAAATTAAAATACATTTTAAAGATACTTTAGCAGGTTATTTAGTTAGAGTAACACCATTCACTGCATTTAACATTCGACATGAGAAAACCACTGAGTAGATTACAGTGCAAAGTATACAAGCACAGCTTTTGTACCTCAAACAGAAGCCAAATCTGAACAAAGCTCTCACCAGAGGGTGGAATATATTCATCGGGAGGAGAACCGACAAGTCCAGTCAAGTCCAGCTTCTCCATGAGCCGATCCAGTGTCTGACCCGGCTTCACAGGTGTGCTGTGAGAGAATAACAGGATGTCCGGCCTACGAAGATCAAGAACCGCAATCATTATAAAACATTCAGTGCTGCACCACAAACATCCACAGATATCTGAAACACCTGCATGGTGTGATGTTCATAATGCTCTCTTCACTGTGAGGGAAAAGAGCCATTTCAAGCATGTCCTGGGACAGATCCTCGGTGTTCAGGAATCTGTAGAGACTGCTGCTGCTGTCCTGGAAGACTCCTGGTTTACTGATCTTCCCCAGACCTTTGGTTCCCAGCGCCTCAAACACCTTGCAGTCCAGCAGCACCTGACACAGACGGGCCACCATGACTCTGGAGACCAGGGCATCTCCCAGAACCTGGCTCTGAGTCAGATGAGCCTGGATGACATCCACTGCATCAGAGCCCAGAAAGCAGCTGTCGTGAGACTTCAGATGCTGCCTGCGCTTCTTCACCTTCACCTGGGCCTGCAGGACAGTGATGATGTGCCTCCAGATTTCTTTGTTTTGAACCTTGTTGGTCTGTTCATTTTGAGGTCTGTTGATCAATCTGCGATCTGAAGAAACATACAAGTATTTGATCTTCTATCTTTACATTTAAAACACACTAGCTTGAAGTTTCATAAAGTTGGCATTACCGGGAGGTCGGTTCATGGGGCTGTATAATTTCCCTGCAAGATTTAATGCAGCAACTTTATCTTGAACTGAAGCCATGCATTCGTTTGCCCTCCGAGTCTGCAGATCAGACTCAAACTCATCAGTGTGTCATTAATCAACAGCCGCTCATTAGCGACCTCTGCATGATTGGCTGACAGAGAATAAGTGGAAATCACAGCCGAGATCAACGCCCAGATGCGACACTAGATGGAAGCAAAGTATCTTTAAACAAAAGAGGCCACATGTGGAATGGCACACACCACACACTGCTCTAGGTCGTTATGGTAAGTTTAAGATTCAGTTTAAGTGGAAGTTTCTCGTTTGAAGGGGTGAAACCGTGACATCTACACATTTTCCAAAGTGGACCAACGTGATTATTTCACGTCTTGTCGGCTGGAGAAATGTTGTTTTGGCCACTTTGTTTGATATAATCACAACAATTTAACGTAAGCAAGAATGGGATTTGAACTCAGGTCTTCTTGATTAAAGCCCAAATCTTTATCAACTGAGCCACTGAAGCTGTTGAGTTCAAGGGTTTATCGGATGGTTTTTTTTTTTTTTGCAGGTTTGGTTTTATTTGGTGTAAAAATAAATATAGAAAGAATTTGACACAAGAGGGCAGTATAGCCCTATTTAAGGTTTTGAGTTTAAAGTCCCCGTGAACCGGAAGTTGCAAACGATTTTTCTCCAGTGCTGTGACGTATTTCCAAGTGAAACGGAATATTGAACAGAGGGCAGGGTTTTACTCTAGCGCTCCTCCTCTCCATCTCTCGCTCATAGCAAACTAACGATTTGAGGGGAGTGGTTAAGCGTTTCCCCACCCAAGTTGTGAAACCTACGTCATCAGAAAAAGAAACCGTTCCAGACCGGAAGTAACTTTTCAGATTTTGATTAAAGATTACCAAGGTAAAACATTTTTTAAATATATTTTTACTTGCACGGATTAATTGTTCACCACAAGACTAGAAATATGCGCTAACAAAGTAAATAGGTTCAATTTTGATTTCACGGGGACTTTAAACTATCACTGCAGTTAAACCGTGACATCTACACGTTTTCCAAAGTGGACCAACGTGATTATTTCACGTCTTGTCGTGATACCGGGTTGGGCACTGAAGTTACAGGAGTTTCTTCCCGTTGCTAAACAACAGAACTAGGTCGAGTATTTAAAAGGTTAAATGGTTAACACGGTAGTGGTTTAACGTCGATGTAATACGTTGTTTTAGCGTACCTTTTGCTTAAACAAGGAGCTGGGGGACACCGGAAAAATAGACATTTTACTTATTAAGCTGCTTTATTAAAAACGTGACATTTCGACGTTTTCTTCGGCGTGGATCAAGGCAAATGAATCCTTTTCACCTTGAAAATAATAAATGTTTTTTGCGTTTTAAACAATAGACCATTTCTCAGTGATCGTCATTCATTTCATTTCCACATAGAGTCTGGAACCGCTCCATTGAGAAACGTTTCCTTCCTTGTAGGCGGGTTCACTATTAAAGTTCAAATCTATTGGATCTGCCCAAAGTCACTCACAATCTGCCATAGCCAATCGCTAACGGGGTGTCGTGAGTGACGTATGTCACGCGCCGAAGAGGATTATGTTTACAATGGGCTATATGCACGCATAAGTTCCGCATTTGACGTAAGGATGCTCGTCCATTTCCGGTTGTGGAGATTAAAGCGGAGGAAAACCGAGGAAAACGGGATTATGGCAGAGTCTTCAATATTTACTGTCCTCCCGTCTTTGAAACGAAACGTACATACGTTTAGATGTAATTTTATATATAGTTATGTTTATTTAATATAATTTTAAAAAGAAGCATAAACACAACGAGGGGTGTCTGTTTTATCTGTTTTTGTGACTAACGTTTCATTAGTATAACCATGGAGTATAAAATTCAATATAAATTCTCGGTATTGCATTGGACTCTATGATCGGCGGAAGTTATCGAGCATCCTTAATCCTTCACCGGAAATAACGCCGTGCATAGAGCCCATAGGATTTCAGTCAAGGAGCGCCGCAGGTTTTGTTAATCTAGGAACAATTATTAATTCGAAATGTAGGCTATATTTGACACGAAGGACAGTGATATATACATCCAACGGTGGAAGCTGTGTCTAATCATTACAAATACGCCGCTGTGGTCGTTTTCTGATCTGCCGCAAATGCTGTAACGTTAGCTGCTACAGTGAATGATCAGTCTGTCTCTATCTGCAGATGTGTAATAAACAACAATTTTTCATATTACGTCTTATTGTTTCTTAATTACCTTAATTATGGTCTTCAAAGTATGTGTTTGTACATTTTTATATGGCATTTAGTTTTTTTAGTAAAACAAATCAACCATTGCCAGCTAAAACTGAAAATCAAATATCTTCAAAGTATGGTTTTTCACATTTTTATTTATGACAATTATTTTTTTTAAATCACAACCAATTTGTATGATTTACAACATGTAAAACTGACACACCAACCTCCTGCACGAGTACACAAAGGGGCTCAAAATGTTCTATTCATCACAAGAATCAGTAAATTTACAGTTGGGAATATGAGCGACTGACATGACTCCTGAGCGGATCTTCAACAATAGTTTAGCAGCCAGGACTCGGGGCTTCCGAACACCGCGAACACCTGGCTAAACCGTCCGTCCAAAATGTCACGGTCATCGTGCACTAGCTGCCCAGCACAAACTTCCAAACTTTCTGCCTCCTTCACTTGGTCCTCAGTTGTGCAACAAGAGGTGAGACGATAACAATCCGGCTTTAAATTCTGTATATTCGGCAGTTTCTTTTCCAACAACGGACCGAATAGCTTTTCTCACGTCTTTCTCCGCTGCCATTACTTAACTGAAACTGACGCGCTTACATTAACGTCATCGTTCTCAGCCACTCCCTCTATTCGCTGATTGGTCCTACAAAAAATTGATTTCTGGAAACCTAAGGATATGGAGCGATCCCAGACGTAGTACTGAAGTAAAATGAAATTGAGCGGAAGTGCGTAGGAGGGCGCAGCCAGGCTAGGATATCAGTGCAGTGGTTCCATAAGTGCAGTACATGGATATGTACTGAATCAATATAGAGTGGATACTAATTAAAAACAATTATTTTTCCAAATAAATTAGTTCTATGAATATAATATACAAATAACTATTATTGTGAGCAGAGTTTACAGCTAGATATGTACAGAATATAATATACTATATGCAGATGAATATCACTATCAACAGAATTTTTACAGATATGTACAAAAAATAATATACAGATAGTTATTACTATAAGCAACAGTGGATCAGTGAGGGTTAGAGTTCAGTAAAGAAACAGCTCTGGGGAAAAAGCTGTTCTTTAGTCTGCTGGTCCTGGTCCGGAGGCACCTGAAACGCCTACCGGAGGGCAGGAGAGAAAACAGTCTGTGGGCTGGGTGAGAGGAGTCCTTAAGGATGCCACGAGCTCGGTGCAGACAGCGTTTCTTTTGGATGTGCTCGATGGCAGGTAGTTGAGTCCCAATGATGCACTGGGCAGTTTTCACCACCCGCTGCAGTGCCTTGCGCTCTGCAACAGAGCAGCTCCCATACCACACTGTAACACAGTTGGTCAGAATACTTTCTATTGCACAGCGATAGAAGTTCACCAGGATAGTTGAGGAAAGCTGATTCTTCCTCAGTGTCCTCAAGAAGAAAAGGCGCTGGTGACAAGGCAGGAGGTGTTGGTTGTCCAAGACATGTCCGCCGAGATGTGGATTCCCAAGAACTTGAAACTGGAGATACGCTCAACAGCCATTTTATTGATGTGGATGGTGTCGTGTGTGCCTCTTGACTTTTTTCTGAAGTCCACGATGAGCTCCTTCGTTTTGGTGGTGTTGAGGAGCAGGTTATTCTCAGTGCACCATGTGGCCAGGTGCTTGATCTCCTCCCTATAGGCAGTCTCATCGTTGTTGCTGATGAGACCAATCACCGTAGTGTCGTCTGCAAACTTGATGATGGAATTAGATTCGTACACAGGTTTGCAGTCGGAGGTGAAGAGGGAGTAGAGAAACGGGCTTAGCACACAGCCCTGTGGTACACCAGTGTTGAGTGTGATGAACGTGGAGCAGGTGGAGCCAGATCGAACATTCTGGGGTCTGTCGGTCAAAAAGTCCAAAATCCAGTTGCACATGGAGGTGTTGATACCCAGGTCTCCGAGTTTGGCTATTAGCTTAGTTGGGATGACAGTGTTGAATGCTGAGCTGAAGTCAACAAACAACATGCGTGCATAGGTGTTCTTTTTGTCCAGATGTGTGAGCACAGAGTGCAGTGTCATGGAAATTGCATCCTCTGTGCTCCTATTGCTACGGTAGGCAAACTGATGTGAGTCTAATGTGGATGGTAGAGAGTCCTTTAGGTGTGCCAGGACCAGCCGCTCAAAGCACTTCATTACGATGGGTGTGAGTGCTACAGGGCGGTAGTCGTTAAGGCACTTCGGGCTGAAGTGTTTTGGCACTGGCACAATGGAAGTGCATTTAAAGCATGTTGGTACAGCTGCTTGGGCAAGAGACAGGTTGAAAATGTCTGTAAAAACCACAGAGAGCTGCTCCGCACATGCCCTGAGTACGCGTCCAGGGATGTTGTCTGGTCCAGCAGCCTTGTGCACGCTGATCCTGCTCAGTGCATTGCAGACATCTGTGGAGGAGAGTGTGATTGGCGGGTGGTCTGCTGTAGATTTGAGCTTGGTGACAGTTTCTCTGTTGTCTCTTTCAAAGCGAGCATAAAAGTCATTTAGCTCGTTCAGGAAGTTGGCATCCAGTTGGATGGTGGAGTGAATGGGTTTGTAGTCACTGATGGTCTTAATGCCCTGCCACATGCGTCGAGGGTCAGCGTTGGAAAAGTGACCCTCTATCTTAAGCTTGTAGCAGTGCTTGGCCTTTTTGATGGCCCTTTTCAGATTTGCTCTGGAAGTGCTATAGGCTTGTGCATCTCCTGATCTGAAGGCAGTGTTGCGTGTCTTTAGTAGGAGTCGTACTTCCCTGTTCATCCATGATTTTTGATTTGGTTATGTGGTGATCTGCTTCTGGGTTGTAACACTGTCAATGGTGGTATTAATATAATCCAATACAGAGGAGGTGTAACAGTCAATGTCCGTGTGAGAGTCACTAGTGGCTTGAGAAGCAAACATACTCCAGTCAGTGTGTAGAAACCTTTCCTGGAGTGAGAAATCTGCCCCCGCAGGCCACACCTTAATGGTCTTCACTGATGGCTTCAGACGATTGATGAGAGGTACATACTTGGGCGTGAGAAACAAAGAAATGTGGTCTGACTGTCCCAGGTGGGGGAGGGGTGTCACGACGTAAGCTCCAGCCATGTTTGTGTAAACATGGTCTAAAGTTTTGTTTCCTCTGGTGTGACAGGAAACATGCTGCTGAAATTTTGGTAGCACTGACTTTAAGTTTGAATGATTAAAATCACCAGCAACAATAAACGCAGCTTCCGGGTGGACGGTCTGTTGTTTACTGATGGCTGTGTGAACAACAGACCGTCCACCCGGAAGCTGCGTTTATTGTTCATAAAAGGTCGTTATGATAAGTTTACGTTTCAGTTTAAGTGTACGTTTCACGTTTGAGGGGGTGAAACCGTGACATCTCATTTTCCAAAGTGGACCAACGTGATTATTTCACATCTTTTCGGCTGGAGAAATGTTGTTTTGGCCACTTTGTTTGATATAATCACAACAATTTAACATAAGCAAGAATGGGATTTGAACTCATGTCTTCTTGATTAAAGCCAAAATCAACTGAGTCACTGAAGCTGTTGAGTTCAAGGGTTTATTGGATAGGTTTTTATTGCAGATTTGGTTTTGTTTGTTCGAAAAATAAATATGAAAATATAATTTGACACAAGAGGGCAGTATAGCCCTATTTATGGTTTTGAGTTTAAACTATAACAGTTAAACCGTGACATCTACACGTTTTCCAAAGTGGACTCTTGTGATATCGGGTTGGGCACTGAAGTTACAGGAGTTTCTTCCCGTTGCTAAACAACGGAACTAGGTCGAGTACTTAAAAGGTTATGGTTAACAAGGTTAACGCGGCTTAACGTCGATGTAATACGTTGTTTTAGCGTACCTTTTGCTCAAACGAGGAGCTGGGGGACGCCGGAAAAATAGACATTTTACTCATTAAGCTGCTTCATTTAAAACGTGACATTTAGACGTTTTCTTCGGCGTGGATCAAGGCAAATGAATCCTTTTTTACCTTGAAAATAATAAATGTTTTTTTGCATTTTAAATAATAGACCATTTTTCAGTGATCATCAATAGAACAAAATTATTTTTCTTGGTTTAATGAAAACCAATAGGTCGTTATGGCAGAGGCGATTGCGTGTAGAATAGGTCAACATGGGTATCTCTCCACTGGAGCGTGTTAACGCAAACGTGTAAGTTTTACGTTTGAGGGGGTTAAACCGTGACACCTACACGTTTTCCAAAGTGGACCATTTAGGCTGCTTCATTAAAAACGTGACATTTAGACGTTTTGTTTCGGCGTGGATCGAGGCAAATGAATCATTTTCACCTTGAAAATAATAAATGTTTTTTGCATTTTAATAATAGACCATTTCTCAGTGATCGTCAATAAAACAAAATCCCATTTTTCTCCGTTTAATGGAAACCAAGTCTGAGCCTAGTGTGTGTGCAGTATACACAGTTTAACACTGAACAGTTTGCACATATCAATGTCTGGGTTTAAATGGATATTTATTTAATAAATCAATATACAACTGAAGCATACTAGACTGGGAACTCTATCCTACAATACAGTATATCTATCTATCTATCTATCTATCTATCTATCTATCTATCTATCTATCTATCTATCTATCTATCTATCTATCTATCTATCTATCTATCTATCTATCTATCTATCTATCTATCTATCTGTCTGTCTGTCTGTCTGTCTGTCTGTCTGTCTGTCTGTCTGTCTGTCTATCTATCTATATATCTGTCCATCCGTCCGTCCGTCCATCTGTCTGTCTGTCCATCTATCCATCCATCTATCTAGCTATCCATCTATCTGTCTGTCTGCCTGTCCGTCTGTCTATCCACCCATCTGTCTGTCTGTCTATATATGTATCTGTATACTCTTGCCCTAAACCCCCCCCCCCCCCCCAAAAAAAGTAGTTTTATACACAATTGTATTCTGTTAGCTAGACAAAAAACAGTACAGTAACCATTGTCAATGAAGGACTGGGCTAAGACTGAAAGGTGGACATGAGGGATAGTTCAATGGTCCTCTGCCATAGTGACAAAACATCTAAATATTTTGACTTGCAGTGCTTACACAATGCCAAAGGGACTAAGCATTTTGGGGGCACTGACTGGTTAAATGAGAAGGAAATTTAGTTTTGCCACATGAGTGAACTGTTTTGAGTGAGGTATGAGCTTTTGCAGATGAACCATGGTGTTGTGCCGAACCATCCACGTTATTTTGGCAAAAGCACCAAGAGTGTTGAGAACGTCCGGTCTGTTTCAAGAAATGAGCCAAAGCATTTGAGAAGGATCTTTGCCATTTTGGTGGCACTGACTCTTTATATGAGAAATGGATTTAATTTTGAAGCATGAGTGAACCGTTTTGGGAGACATATAAGCGTTTGCAAGTGAGCTATAGTGTTGTGCTGAACTGTAAAACTGTTTTGCCAAATGATCTTAGAGTTATGAGAATGTTATTTCTGTTTCAAGAAATGAGCCAAACCAATGGAGAAAAACTGTAATATAGCATTCTGTTATCTGTGTTTCTCTATGGCCACCTCTCTCTCTCTCTCGGTCGCTCTCTCTCTCTCTCTCATCTTTCTTTGTCCTCCGTGGTTCCTGCTGTTTTTAATTTGGTGAGTGTAGGGAATGTCTCTGTGCCGAACTTGAAATAGTTGCGGCGAAAACTCTGCCAGATGCCTGAGGGGCTTCAAATACCTGAATGAAACATCTTAAAACAAATCTGTGTTTGATGTCCAAGAGAAAAATGAAACCATAACATGTCTAAGGATCAAGGAGGTGCTATGTGAATAATTCAGCGGGCCTTTAGTTTAAAATTTTTGTTACATAATTTTTTTCTCTCAATCACTAGAGTGGTATTTAAATAGACTTTAGAATAGACAAACATGTATGCCTAGCACTTGTAAGGCCTTAGCAAAACAAAGGCACAAATTCGAACTCAGGTCTTGTTGAATCAAACATTTGGATGGTCCACTGATTGGTTTGATATATTGAAACCCATGATGCTCTGGCACTGCTGACCTGAATAGCTGTGTGTGACCCACACATGCATTTCCACCACTAGAGGGCAGTTCGACTGCCATGATACCTGATTCCAGGGTGATCTAAGGCCAAGTTTCATCTGAGATGCAAATCTTAGAGCAACACACATGCACACAGTTACTGTTGGAGCCTGAAGTCCGCTGCCTGACCTCTCACCACAACACAGGACGGTCCAGATTCCCAGTGCTCTCCAGATCAAACAGTCTGGAGTCTGTTTGACTCAAACTTCCACTCCACCAATCAGTGGCTAAATCACGCCGTTCTGGATCCAAACAGAAGCAAACAAAGGAAAACAGAGTTGATTGGCTGAGGTGGAATGTGCAGTGTGTGTGAGGTTTCAGACTGTGTGTGATGCTTTCTGCAGTCAAGAACACCTGAACTGTGTCTGGACTGTTTCTCAGCTTGGTATTTCAGTTCAACCAGACTGGTGTATTTATGACGGTCATAATTCAGGACATGTGGCAATATTTGGCACATGAACAAAGATGGATGCATCTTTCCTGCTTTATGTGAGTTATGAAACACAATGGACCTTTGCTTTTAGACCTTTGCATGACTGATATTCAAATGAATGTGATCATGCTGAACAAAGGAGCAAAACAGCTTCTATGCAAATTATGTTAATGTGTCATATTGTCGCCTATAAGGCAAAAACTCACCAAATACTTAAAATTAAGATATAAAAGGTACAAATATATGCTGTGGCCCCACAAAGATGGCAATATCCAAAATCCTTGTCCTTGTGGGGACATTTTTTTGGTCCTCATGAGGAAAACAGCTTATAAATCATACTGAGGGATGTTTTTGGAAAATTAAAAAATGCAGAAAGTTTTGCGTGATGAGTAGGTTTAGGGGTAGAATACAATATATCTATGGAAAGTCCACATAAAACATGAAAACACAACATGCGTGTGTCGTTTTTATTAATTCAAATAGCCTATTTTAAAATCCATACAGGCTTGGCTTGAATTAAAAGCCTATTTGATGGTTATTAAAAAAATGGCATTTACCGTTCTATTTTCACTCTAGTGAAGCAGAATCCGAAAATCAGCAAAAATCAGAGTAATGCACATTCAGAGAGAGAGAGAGAGAGATACACACACACACACACACACACACACACTGCCAGCAGTGACTCCGCCCCCTCCGTCTTTATTCAGTGTGTTTCTCAGCCTGAAGGACAGAGAGAGAAAGAATCAGATCAGGACACCAGGAGGAGAGACGGGCCGAACACACCGAATCATGGCCACAGCAGACACGAGACCGCAGCACATCCTTCCGTCCGATCCCCGCACACCGAGCCTCATGTCACGGGTCTCCGGCACCAGAACCGAGCTGTCTGACACCACGGCGGATCAGAGGCCAGAATGAGGGTGATTTACGTCCAGAACGCCGGCGTGGTCGCTGCTTTCTCGCCTGAGATTTTCTGCGGTAGATTGAAACAAAGGAATAACGGAGAAATCATGATCGAACGCGCCACGGGAAAGAGAACACGTCATAACGGAGTAGGAAACGTCATAATGGTATAGATCGCGTCATAATAGAATAGAGCACAATAGATACTTTGTCGTTCTAATTGTGAATGACACATTGTAGCAGTTTTATAAGTGCCATAGAAACCACTTGGCGCATGTTCATTGGATTCTTTTTTAATAATATGCCTTTTTAGTACGTTTTTAATCCATACTGAACCTGGTTTTATCGTTCATAATTAAACTAGGAATATTATTTTTCTTTACATAGCCTGCCATAGCTGGCTATGAGTAGAATAGATAGACACCTCATTAAAATATGAGTCATTATTGACAATCATAAATTAGTTAATATCTTTGCATTGTAATTTATTTATTTATTTTTATGCTAATTGGTATATTAATTAGGTTTTATATTATCAATATTTTCAAAGCATTTAGTCAAGATATTTAAACAGAGGGAGGTATCCTCCCGCATGATGGAGACACAAAGGCCAGGTGACCCGTCGGGCCCCTCAGTGGTGGCGGAGGCCCCTGAGGGCCCCGGTGAGGTAAAACGCAGCAGCTCTGGTGTGAAGAAACATCATCACAAACACAACCTAAAGCATCGATACGAGCTGCTGGAGACCCTGGGGAGAGGAACGTACGGCAAAGTCAAGAAGGCCATCGAGCGCCATTCTGGAAGAGAGGTGAGCGTCTGCTAAATCAGTCAGTCTAATGTCATAGCTATTCTCCTGCAAGATACTCAATTATGGGAATGCCATGATACACCAGTCATTGAAATTTTGAATCAATGAATCATTTGGGAAATGTGCAGCACTGGCCTGTTTCTTGGGCCGGCTGTATTTTGTCATTTAGGGTGTCAGCTAAAACTATAATAATCCGATGTTGTGTTTGGCTCGTTTCAGCCCATCTCATGGGAAGTCCATCCACGAGTGTGCTCCGCACGCGTTCAGTGGTGCAAGAGCAGATGCTTTAAATCCTGTGTAAAGTTGCTTTAATGGTCCCCATTAAACGTATCACTCTTCAAACAATTGACAGTTTCCATTGCAGTTGGGTTCAAAGGTCACGGCTGACTGCTCACTATAAGTGACCTATGTGTTAAAGACCTTGAGTTATGATTTTGGGGTCACTAATGGACCAGCATAGTTGACCTAGGAACTGACCTAGTTGGTAAGTTATGCTGTGGTCATCGAGGTCAGGCAGGGCTTAAGTGTCCGCTTGTTCATTAATCAGACATACCGGATTCATTCGGCACGCTGCGGCACGTGGCATTGGTTGTTGTTTAACATTGCGGCTCGGTCACCGCAGAACCCAGAACAGCTGCTGGAAGCAATGAAATCTTTCTATTCTGCTAAAGTTCACCCAAAAATGAAGATTCTGTCATTGTTTTCTCACCCTTATGTCATCCCAACCCTTTCTTCTTGTGGAGAACAAAAGCTATTTTGAAAAACTTTTTAGTCCATTCAATGATAGTCAAGGGGGTCTAGTTTTGTTCGGACCCCAGCGTTCTTGACATTATCTTCTTGTGTTCAGCACAAACCATGTTGTTGTAGCTAGTTCTTTCACCCTGAGTAGATTTGTTTATGGTTTTGAGTGTTAGCATCTCTGACTGATTTAACTAGCTTCAACCAAGTGATTGAATTTGTGCTAAATTACTGTAGAGTTTGATTGTTTGTATTGGAAACTAACTAAGAATGACTGTTTGTTTACTTGTGTTTTGTTATTAGCATTTAGCATCGTTTTTTTTTTTTTTATCTGCGAATAGACCCCATTCTTGAGGTTTGACCTAGCAGTCGAAACACCCGCTAGTCATGTATATTTCCATGGCAACAATATTGTTGGTGGCTTTTATGAGCTGTAAGCAGATATATAGCCTTCTTTTAGTTTAATAATTTACAGTTCAGGCTATTTCACAACACAGTCACACACGCACAGGTCTGAGTGTATCGGTGGGCAGTGTGCCGAGTGTTGGCAGGCTAGAAGAATGTATGAGCGCACTCTAAAATACCTAAAAATAAAATGGTGCGCACACACATACATGTTTTTTCATTTACCTCAAACTCAGACGCATGGTAAAACATAATTTGTCATGCGTGTTTGTGGGCCCATAAACATAAAGTCACTCAGAGAGACATACGGTGTTGTTTTCTGGCACCAGTTTAGTGTTCTTAGCAGGAATTAATCAGAAAAACTGTTAACCAGCCGGACGCACTATCTGTAAAGAGTTATAGCGCAGACGTATGGATAACAGACATAGAAACCGCTGATAACTGCTCACAGAGACTAAACATTTGAAACCACAATCTTAAGACAGGCCTACACACATAGGAAAGAAAAATCACACTGCACACTTTTTCTTACATTATATTTCATACATCATACATTAAAAGTGATAGTTCACTCAAAAATTAAATTTCTGCAATCTTTTAATCACCCTCATGTTGTTTAAAACCTGTATGACTTAGGAGCCGTTTATACGACACTGTTTTTCAACTAAAACCAGAAAACTTTTTATGGGTTTTGGCCGTTAATTTGCACAACTGCATTTTGGGGGAATGAAAATGCAAACTTTTGAAAACTAAAAAGGGCAAACTAAAAGTTTCTAAGGGCAAGTTTTTGAAAATGAGACCGAGTAGAAACTACAGAAATGTAAATTTGTGAACCGTGATGTCATGTGCATACGTATTACGTGTTCAGTCTATAGGCGCGTACTGTTTCTATACAAAGTGACATCGCCAACTACTGGCCTGGCAGCGGAAGACAGTGTTTTTTAAATAGTTTTCGCTGATCCGTGTCGACTGTATGCGAAAAACAGAAAATGCAAAAGGTACACAGGTTTTTTTATTTTTTATTATTGTGTTCTGACACATTTTGCAGCGCAAAATTTTAAATTGGGCTTGCATACTGTGAAGCGTTCGCGTTCACATATTGCCTCATGAATAGAATGTTTAAACATCAAAATAAAATGCCGCATTAAGGCCACGTCACACGAACCCGGTGCGTTCCCTATCCGTTTTTTTTTTCGTCGTTCAAAAAAAAAAAACCCCGTAAACACGGCATCGTCTCAAGAAATATCTGCGTACACACGAAACCACTGAAACCGAATGAAAACGGTGTAGTATATATGCCAGACCAGTATGGGGCGCTGTAATTCTGTCACAGATATACACTATACACGGAGAAGAAGACTTTGAGCATGCGCATTCGTGCTGTATACGAACCAAGAAGAAGAAGACGAATATGGCGTGTGATGCAGCCAACATCATCGTGATGACATCATCGTTTCACAAAATATACGGATTGGCTGTACACACGAAACCGCAAGGGTGTCGTTTTCAGATTTATCCACTTTGGTACCCGGTTTTAAAAAATAGCGGTTTCACTCTCCCAAAACGGTGGATCCGTGTGGACGATACGCCAATACGATAAAAAAAATTTATACGTATACAGCGAAACACGTCTTCGTGTGGACGGGCCCTAAATTTACTTTTCATATTTGCATTGAGTTATGAGGGTATTCTGATTTTCTAGCGCAACAATGTTTGTTTTGCGAATGTGTTCACAACTTGCATTGTGTTATGAATAGCACTGAATAACGCAACAACTGTGTACATAGAAACATTTGTGGGTTTTAGCTTGCATTGTTAATGCTTCTTTTTCTTTAATCAAACTTGCATATCTGAAAGTGTAATGCGTTTGGCAAACATATTAAAAACTTTAACGTTAGGTACAATTAATTGCAACGAAAATGTGCGATTCATTCGTGATCTTCACTAAATGAGTTATGTAAGATCAATCTCCATATTTAGTTTTGTGCCTCTCAGTTGTTGCTGAACGTAATGTTTATTGATAATCTGCCATGATAATCTGTTATTATCACGTACAAACTCAAAGTTCTGACTGTTGATAAATGCTACAATCCAGTTCTTGACCTCTTCTCCTATGACACAGATAACCGAAGAAATTGCACAACATATTTCTTCTTTATGGCTTTACCAGCCTGATTCAGCATAATGACCCGAGCAGACAGACAGACAGCATGTGTGTGTGAGCTCTCGCACGTATGAGGTCAGTTCTGTATGTGTTTGCATTGCATTTGTGTCTATCTGAATGCACAAACAAGATCGGATGTCCACAGATCATAACGGTGAACATTCCTTCCACGGTGTGATGAATCGGTCACATGTCCATCATGTGTGTGTGTTTGTCCGTCTGCAGGCGAAAGGTCACTGACAAGTCAAGTAGACAAACATTTTAAAGTCCATCTTGAGCAGGAAATGAAAGCGTTGTGGAAAATTAATATCCTGTACGGGGGCCAAAACAGCATGATAGAAATGCAACTCTAAATTCTGATCCAGGGTCAGTGAGACCTTCAAAAGTCATGATAGTTATGTTCGCTGTAGTGTTTTCATAGGAAGCTGGTGGCCTCTAGCGGTTGTAGGAGACAGAGACAGTTTATTTAATGAAATGACTTACCCAGCATGAGTGTTATGTCGTATTTCTGAGCGGTTTTAGGTTCTCTAACCTTTTGCAAACTTTATTAATGAAATGCAAAAACTAGTCCGCACTTTTATTGATCCTGTATTCTGTTCATTTGGCTTGCACACAGATAAACAAATAAAAAGCTCGACTGGTCGGAATCCTGTTTCTACCTCACGGGGAAGTTGGGTCTTTTTTTCTCTTCCTGGAGATTATTTTAAACTCTCGCTCCTGCTGCGTATGAACAAACTGCGACATTAGTATTCCTGGCGTCTCCAGCGGACCTGGCGGGAGGTGAATACCTTCAACTGCACATAACTTCATGAGCTCATGGAAAACAGTCCGTGATGGCTTTCCAATAAAGAGCGGGACTTGCCCATTCTGCTTTTAGAGAACGGGCCCTGGTTTCTGGATTTGTTTATGTCTTTTTATTCCACATAATCAGTTTTGAAGCATTGCGCTAGGGCTTTCCTTTTATGGATATAGTCACTGATTTACCTTCAGCTCCTCAGAAACATGTGGTTTTGGTTTCTCCGAGAAAAGCAGAGATTTGCCTGCATGCTCGCCATTAATGTGAAGACACTGCTCTATGATAGACCTGTTTTAGTGACCGTTTGGGGCCTGTCAATGTGAATGACATCACAAAACAAACAGAATTGACAAAGGACTTCCTTTTTTCCAATGAAGGTCTATCATCGGCTGACTCATTGTTCACTTTGCTCTTTAAATGGACGTGTAGCACACGCCTGGGGGTAAGAGATAGAACAGAAATAGACAGGAAAACATTTCCTCTTCTCTCCTGGTGATGACATCATCCATCAGGCAGTGAGCAGGGCATCTCCTCTCTGGCCACATCTTATCTCCTGTTCGAGTGTGTCTAGGTCATGTGATGGTCACATCGAGGGCCCATGAGAGCTGAATAAACACACGAGAGAGCTTTCATTCCGCTTCCAAACACTGCACCCTCATTTTCCAAAAAAACATCAGGAAAATTACACGGCAAGAGGCTGAAAATATGCTCAGTTGAGATGTGTTTATGGGATAATTCTGTGTGTGTGTCTGTGATGGGATGATTGCACCTTTCCGTCTGAAGAATCTACTCAGGTGTTTTTCTGACATTCAAGAATAGAGTGTTTTTATTTCAGTGGTTAGTGCACATGCTCAAACAAAAAGCCATAAAACTGTGGCTTATGCTGGCCACGCGCTTGAAGATTTTAAGCTCCATTTTGGGCTTGATTTGCACCCGCTCGACAAGTAGGGGGGGGCGCGGCCCGATTTGAGGCTTGTGCAATGGAGTTTTTTTCCCAAAAATTCTCAATTGTGTGTAGAGCTGCACAATTCTTGGTAATTTTTTTTTTTTAAATAGAGATTTGAATAGAGATAGACAGACTCCCACGATTCGGAGTGGACAACTACATAAAATAACATGTAAATTACTTGAGGTTCTAACATATTATGAATAATATTTGAAACAATAAAACTATTTTTCTCTTCAGGTTGCCATCAAGTCTATCAAGAAGGAAAAGATTAAAGATGAACAGGACATGGTTCACATTCGACGAGAAATCGAGATCATGTCGTCTCTTCGCCACCCACATATCATCTCTATATATGAAGGTATTTGTCTGTCTGTCTGTCTATCTATCTATCTATCTATCTATCTATCTATCTATCTATCTATCTATCTATCTATCTATCTATCTATCTATCTATCTATCTATCTATCTATCTATCTATCTATCTATCTATCTGTCTGTCTGTCTTCCTGTCCATCTGTTTATCTACTGGTTGTCTACCCATTAATCCACTCAAACTTAACAATGAATATAACGTACATTTCTAATGAATCATAGTAATCTTTCATTGACTAATAATAGGCATGTGTTGTGAAGGACAGTTTTGTTTTATCCATGCAATAATATTTCAGTGAAACTAGATCAGCCTCAGTGAATATGACCCTCCCCATTCCTGACCAGCATGTGTTTCAATGGTTAAGATCTCCAGAGAAGCCCTGTGTTGATGATTTCTAAAGACGTCTGGTTTCTTCTGCTGATTCTGTGCCACGGCGGGCCTGGCGAGCTCTCGGCTCGCTGACTCGGCGGTTTTCCGCTCAAAGTCCGTCTGGGTTTATAGGGCAGTTTATTTTTGAGTTGCCGTATTCATCTTTGTTCTGTGTCATGACTCCGCCTGTGTTGTGGTTGGCTCGACCCAAAGAAGGGAGAACACCTCTTTAAACGAGTCTCTTGAGTTACCAGCTTTAAATGAGTCTCCAGAGAATCATTTTTTTCTTGTGTCTGGCTTTGTCTTTCATTGCTCCAGTGTCAGAGTGTCTTTCTCCTTTAATTTAATCTTGCCATGTTAAATTATGTTTATGGGTTTGGGCTGGTCGTGGAAATTTTCGGATAGAGGAATGAATGTGAATTGCTTTTGTACCCGTTTAGCAGCGTGAACTTTCCCAGAGGAACATTTTATTACTCCGAGGTTGCTCTTTAATTGCTCAGGAGATTTAGAGCTATGGTTTAAGTATTAAAAGTGTGTCAATTGTTTCTCCTCAAATTCCACACAACTGAGACAACTGTGTTGACATACATGTAAGACAATAAAACTCAAGCTCATATTGAGGTCTCTGACTTCAGACTTGTTTGGCAATTTTGAGCTCATTTTAAATTACTGTGGTGTTGTTTTGGTTATACTATTTCAATAGTCCACTTTAGACATTCTACTATCTATAAGTAACTTTGCATCTACTATAGTCAACTAACTCTCATTCATTTGAAATTACACGTGAACTAACTCTCTTTAGAGGATTAGTTGACTCACTGCTAGGTTAGGGTTTGTAGAATAAGGTAACATGTACTTGTAATGTTACTTGTAGTCAGTAGGGGACATATAAGTGTTACCAGATATTAAACAGACAGTCAACTAATACTCTAATTAGAGTTAGTTGACATATAGTGGTAAATTTAGTAGAATGTCTACAGTGTACTGTCGAAATAAACTGTTAAAGTCCTTGCACACTGAGTCCGCAATTTTCTTATTCGTGATTCGGTGGCTCTTAATTGACCCTTCGCAAAGACCCGCCCCCCTTAGTTACTGTCGCTATGTCCGACAAGCTATGCCGCTCTCACACGCACACCATGTTCTCACGCAGTGAAAAATACATCGCGGAGCAGAGAGGAGACTGCCAGGTTACTTTTCGATACTTATGATCAGTCAAATTAACATGAATGAACATAAGATTGAATGTAGTTTTAACCGCGGAAAGGCGTCAGTACACTTCGTTTTTCAAGTTCAAATCCTCCCAAGCAAATCTTCTATCTCTCCTGACTGCTTAGTCGGACAAAATGGCGGATGGCGAAGTATGATTGGTCAGATTACCTGTCAATCAAGCCCCACGCGAAGGGTCAATAGAGCATCACAGTCCCGCCCGGAAGTAAGAGTTCAATACAATTTCTCCATTGACATTTGAGATATAAGCCATAAAAACGTAACCAAACATAGACTTTAAACCAGCTATGGCTGTACTAAGCGATTGTATATTATACTCATATAAACGCCAAAAGTTCATGGGGCACTAACCAAATGCCTTTAATTCGCGACGTCTTGGATAAGTACTTCATTACCCACAATCCTGAACAATCCCACAATCCCACAGTAATACATCTGATTGGTGGAAGTCGTGTAACGTGTCTGAAACCCTGTGAAGGCGCGTGAAGACTGAAGATCGTGTAATGACGTAGGGCTAAGTTCATTGGTCGCACCTCAGAGACGCCCACGCCATTGGATGTTCAGTAGTTGCCGTAGCACAGCCTATGAGCGAGCCAGGTGCTCAATGTTTTAGCATGTGGAGCTGCTTCAGTAAATCGAGGAAAAGGAGTTTCCCTGCACATTCACTATATAAAATTCACTGGAGGAAAAAGTTCACGTGGCCGTCGTCAGATTTGAAAGTCTCTCAAAAGGCTCTTTCACGGTGGCTTCAGTCGACTTTAGTGAGGCGTGGTGGTTTATGGGAGGAGTAGTTCCTTTGCTCGGAAATGAAAATAAGTACACAGGCTTGTGCTCTTGACTTTTTTGGATTTTCTCTTCGTTTTTTTCACTCGAAATGATATGCTTTTATGAGTTCAGCCGTAGCTGGTTATCCTCAGACATGCTCTAATTCTCTTTAGATATGGATTTTACAAAATGTCATTGAGAGAAATGAATAGGAAGTTTACCGACGCTCTCTTGTGCTGTGGGCGGGACTGTGACGCTCTATTGTCAAAACACCATTCAAAATGCTTGCTACAGAAGCCAAAAATGCAGAAAATCGAACCCCGATCCAAATCTTTTTATGATGGACGAAAGTTTTGGAGGCAGTGTGTAAGCGTGATTGACATAGGGGTAGGTCGTATTTATTTTTTAACATACAAAAATTTCGGATGCGAATTTTAGAAACTAGTTTGCATTCGACTTCATTGTGATCTCGGAGAAACAGTTAAGATGTTTGAGATCTCATTTGGGACTTTCCTTTCCTACAGGCCACACTGTATTTGTCAGATAGATTTTCTCACATGACTGTAGAATTTGTCGCTGAGCTTCAATATTTAGCACTTTGAGAAGACTGTGATTTACTGTCTTTGACATGGTAAATATGTTAACTCTGTTACCCTCTCTCTATAAACTGTATTTGCACAATCCCAGAAGGCCTTGCTCTCACATTCCTTGCTGTTCTGTGGAAAGCGGTGGCGGACGCAAGAGATTCTGTAAAAAGATGAGAACCGATTCTGGACGTGTGACAGGAGCCGGCGGCAGCGCCAAATGCTTGGGTGGGGTGATCCGTACGAGGATTTTTGGGGTTTTGCAGAAACAGCCACTTTCTGCTGTGTCGGACTGTAATTTGCTGTGTTTGTTCCTTTGGATTTTTCGGCTTCTCCTGGTCGTTAGTGGATTCTGCTGTGACTTGATGAACTTTCTGGACTGGCCACTACAAAACTATTTTCAATGTTATGCATCCTGTAGTTTTTTTACTTGTACGTTTTCATTGTGGGTTGCATTTTGAAGAAACAAGGCGCCAGTGCGCCACCGTACATTTTATTTTTGACTGGACGCCTCCATATTGAAGCCTTTGCTTAAACTACACATGGCTCACGATAACCTGCTGGTCAATTACTGAGGCCTCTAAATAAATCTTCTTTATTGTAAATAATATACATATACAAAAATACATTTTATAATGCATTTCATATGTGTGTGTATATATAAATATATATAGATATGTGCTCAGATTTTCAACATGATGATGTTTTCTTTTATAGTGTTTGAAAATAAGGACAAGATAGTGATCGTCATGGAATACGCCAGTAAAGGCGAACTCTATGACTACATCAGCGAACGCAGACGCCTGACTGAGAGAGAGACCCGACACTTCTTCAGGCAGATTGTATCTGCTGTGCACTACTGCCACAAGGTACGAATCTCTCTCGTTTCCACTCTATCTCTTTCTCAATCCCTTTCTCCTTCCAAAGAGAGCCTCATGTGTCATCAGGGTTCCTGCAGAGCTGCACGCGCAGTTATTCGATGAAATCGGGCTGTGCAGTGCGAGTCTATTATCTTTGGCTCTTGTAAGTTTGGGAGGAATCTTGGAACAGACAACTGATGTGAAACAGCTTTGCATCATGGGTCACACATTTCAGCTTTTAGCAGAGCTGTCGATGGAGTAATAAACCAGCCAACTGTACATTTCCGTGAAAAGGGTCTTTCCAGTTTCTTACAATCAGGCCCTTTCTTTTCATTTTAAGAGTTTTAAATAATCTAGATGCAAAGCTAAGCATAAAAATATGGTAACGCTTCCTTTTACAGTCCAGTTGCCCATGTAAATACTATGTACTTATTTTAGTTACTACAATTACTGGGTAATAACTAGTACTAACCCTGAACCTACCCCTGTTCCATGTACTTACCTTATATTAGCCAGTGCTTTCTAGGTAAGTACACTGTAAGTATACTGTAAGTACTGTACTGTAAAGCAATTTTTTTGCATTACTGCATTCACATACCTTATTAAAATACTGTCTAATTAGGCAGATCACTAAGTTTTGAAACCTAGCCGGAGTTTTGCATCACATCTAACAAATGAGACAGTCCTGTGCCCCCACTGATGCACTGCCTAGAGTCAATCAAGGTCTCCATGGATGTGCATTGGGTGGGCTGGTTTGCAGCTGAAGATGACGTGATGTCATATTTCAGGGCAGGGGAGCTTCCAGACACCAGAGGGGAGGGTAATGTGTCATCATCACCATAGGCAACCACAATGTGGGGGGATTTTCGGGTGGGGTCCGTCAGACAACACAAGAAAGCAGTCTGTTAAACCGTCAATTTATAGTCCATCTGCTAAAAGCTGTGCATGCTGAACACATGCTTCTTTCATGGTCATCAGACATCTGTAATGAACTCTCTCAGATCCCAAACCACTTGTGACTGGGTTTCCGGGTGTGCTGTAATTCAGTTATCCAAATGCTGTTTGTTACTTTGAAGGAAACACTAACTGCACAATCATGTTCCAATCAAGAGCTGGTGTCTGGACACAACTGTAATTAGAGATAGTGTTTGTGGAACAGTTGTCAGTGGTTAAATGGTCGTATTCTGTTGGCTATGACGATATTATCTCCAATCTCTAAAATGTATTCTGACGTTTTCTTTACAGAATGGTGTTGTTCATCGGGACCTGAAACTGGAAAATGTGCTACTGGATGAAAACGGTAACATAAAGGTGAGAACGTTGTTTAAGTTAGGTATGTCCTGAAACATTGTCCTGTTTTCAGTAGGATTTAAATGTAATTGTGAACTTAAAAATGAAAAAAATTATGGGCTTCATTCATGAAACATGAGCAGAACGTTGAATGAAAAAAACACATACTAAACCAGAAAAATTGTATTTTAGCTGCTCTGGTTCTCTAAAACAGAACAACTTGTTTGTTGTTCATACAGATTGCTGATTTTGGGTTGTCCAACCTGTATCATAAAGACAAGCTCCTCCAGACCTTCTGTGG
The DNA here is from genome assembly GCF_988280905.1 of Pimephales promelas. Lineage (NCBI taxonomy): Eukaryota > Metazoa > Chordata > Actinopteri > Cypriniformes > Leuciscidae > Pimephales > Pimephales promelas. The sequence continues at coordinate 11,993,006 of NC_142793.1, forward strand.
TAGTCCACTGTACGCGTCCCCAGAGATCGTCAACGGCAGACCATACCATGGTCCAGAGGTGAGCCATGCTCAGATAAAGAAAGCTACAAAAGCTGCTCTTTATGTTGAACTTTTTTCCAGGGTCATAATAACATGCTGGAATGGTTTACTACAGGCCTGCATGACGTGATGCACAGGCATAAACCCTTAAGGTTTGCATCATCGTAAATGAAACACCCCACAGTTTCATTATGTTAGCGTGTGAAATCCACTGTGAGCGGCTGTGATCTATCAGAGACAGTCTGTGTGGTTAGTGAAGCTTCGTTCTGTTCTTTGATGGGATTATCCTTCCACAAACCCCTAGGATCAGGCAAACACACGCTTGTGCTTCCCTACTGAACATGGAGCACAGCTGGAGTTTCTTTCTCCAAGTATCTCTGATTATACATGTCAATCCTGGGTCAGAGTTAAAAGGTTCTTAGAGCTTTACATGTGTCTCTCTTGTGGTATACTGCCCAGGGTATTTTAAGATAGATGTAGTTCAGTGTACTTTATAGACTGTAGCATGCAATAATTTACTGCAATTTTCCTCAGGGGTAGAGAAAACACTACAATGTAGAGGACGTAATCCAAAAGCCAAACCTTGCAATCAATTAAATCAATGAAGTCTCTTGCCATGGTGACCGCAATCACTCAGGTCCACAAGTGATTTCCGGTAAACTGAGAACTCAAGGACCTGGAAAACTATTCAGACTGTTGGGGAGGTCATGAAATTTCTAGCCTGCATACCTTGTCCTTTCCCGTTACCCTCCACGGGACTTGCTTAAATGCCTGCTCAAGGTGATGTGTTGTGTAGTAGAATGCTTCAAAACTGACTGATAGCATATACAGGGGTTGGCCAATGAAACTGAAACACCTGGTTTTACAACACAATAATTTGTTAGAATGGTGAGGGCCTCATTTTGCATCCAAATACAGCACCAATTGACAGATAGAAGTCCTTCATAGTGACCAGAGGGATTATGAGCTGTTCCTCTTCCAGAACAGTGTCCAGGTCACTATATGATGCTGGTGGACTCGCTCCTCCAAAACACCTCAATAATATTCAGATCTGGTGACTGTGCAGACCATGGGAGATGTTCAACGTCACTTTCATCTTCATCAAACCCTTCTGTCACAAGTCTTGCTGTGTGTGTTGGTGCATGATCATGCTGATACACGGTATGAGCATCAGGTGCTCATGATCCTCCAGAAGGGTTTGGTAGTCCTCGGCAGTGTCGTGTCCATCAAATACAATCAGGATTGTCATGATATTGGAGCTCAAACCATCACTGATCCACCCGTGCTTCACTCTGAAGATTGGCCGCCAGGCATACAGATGTGAAACCTCCAACATTGGCCAGTGTTTCAGTTTCATTGTCCAACCCCTGTAGCGTGCCGTTGACGCTAAAAAAACACCATGAAACCAGCAAAAGTGGGAGACTGGTACCATCTGAAGCTTGCTGGAGTGTCCAATTACTTTCCTAAAAAGTCCAAAAAGTCATGCTATAAATAGATTCTTGCAGTCTAACTAACTCAGTCTTGTCAAATGATTTCTATCACCCCTCCGTATGATGTCTTCAGGACGTCTGAAGTGTTGTTTATTCAACATTTAGCAGTAACTCAATGTTGTTTTAGAGTCAGGTGACATCAATGCCATCCATTATTTGTAGGTGGACAGCTGGGCTCTTGGGGTGTTGCTGTATACGCTGGTCTATGGCAGTATGCCGTTTGATGGAGGGGACCACAAAAATCTTATTCGGCAAATCAGCAATGGAGAGTATCGAGAACCATCCCAGTCATCAGGTACTGGAACTATTCAATTCTTTATGTTTAGAATGACTTTTCTATAGAGAAATATATATTCGAGTACACTTGTCTCCAATTATGCTAAACAAGAAGCTGGCTTGGTCTTTTGTTTAGATGCCCGTGGTCTGATCCGTTGGATGCTGATGGTCAACCCTGAGCGGCGGGCCACGGTTGAAGACATCGCCAATCACTGGTGGGTGAACTGGGGATGGAAGACCAGTGTGTGTGACTGTGAATCGCAAAGGGATGCTGGCTCGCCCATGCTGGCTCGTCTCATTGACTGGCAGAACCGGACTGAGCCACGACCCACTAAACCCATCCGGTCCGAACCATTCCTGCTTGTCCGTCAACGACCCAAAAAGTCCAAGAAAGAGAATGATGTTGGAGTGTCCCACTGTAATGGAGAGGACAACCTGGGCCTCAAGAGACCAAAGGGCATCCTGAAGACAAGAACCTCTGAAGAGCAACGCTCTCCAAGTCTGGAGGAGATAGAGTCCCCAGAAACCCCAGAGAAGGAATCTGGGCCTGAGGGTGAAGAGGACGAAGAGGAGCAGAGGCTAACAGGCGACTCTCCTACCAAGACGATTTCCATCCTTCCTAAGAAGGGAATCCTAAAGAACAACCAACAACGGGAATCAGGGTACTATTCTTCCCCAGAGCGCAGTGAGTCCTCTGACCTGCTAGGTGGCAACATTACACCTCTCGCCGCCAGCTCACCACCAAAGCGAGCGGTTGGTAGAAAAGGCATCTTGAAACGCAACGGGAAGTATTCTACGTATAGCGGCGCTCCTCCTATGAGTGTCCTTGGGGAACCAGCACCTGGCGATTCAGGTTTATCCCGCAGTCAGAGTCGCCCATCCAGCATTGTAAGGGAGGATAGCGACACCATCACCAACAGTTCCTTCAGCATGGCGGACTGGCCCCAACCCAGAACCCGCCCCAACATCAGAGGCTGTGTGTCTGCGGAAAACCTTCTTCAGCTGGCCAACTTTAAGGGTCTCCAGGCAGCTCCTCCCCTACATAGCGGTAAATTCAGTCGAGGAACACAGGGCTCTCCAGGGGATAACAGCAGCTTCTCTCTCTTAGGAGATCTTGATGATATGACTCAGGTGTACCAACAAGCCCTGGACATCAGCAACAACTTGTCATAGGGAAAGGGGCCTAGAAAGAATGGAGGAGGAACAAGTGGAAGGTGTTTGTTTGGCATGTTGTTGACGACCAGTGCAAAACTGGGATTCTATGAATGTGAGTCCCTTTTCAATGGGATGATATTGGAGGTTGTGTACAACCAAACCTTAAACCTAACTCCCAACCCTTAACCCTAATCATACCCTATCTTATACCCTATTTTATTATACATATTCAAAATTTGTATCAAATACAACTTGGGGAACTGCAGCCTTGGGGGATTTAAGGTTTTGAAGTAAGTAAAACGTTAAGTTGGTACTCCGTGACATTATCCCCCTACAGGCAAGAAATGAAACTAAATGTTTACATATTAAGTAAAAGGTGAGTTAGCATCATAATAAGGCATCATGTAACAGCAGCCTTGATGAAACAAAAATAAGAGCCAGTCGGAGTTTATCAAGCACCTTAAAACTCTCACAGAGCACATGTCGTTTGTGGTCTTTACTTCCAAAAAAAAAAAAAAGAAACCAGGGTCTTGCTCCAAATGAACTGTTGTTGTGTATTATTTATTAATATTTTTGGTAGATTTAGTGATATAAAACTGGTGTGGTCTAGCAGAACTGGAAGAATAAGAAAACTCAAATCTCTCTTTGTCCTTGATTGGAACTGACATATATAATTATTTTTCTTTCTTGGTATGTCATTTAAACTGCATATGTAACGATCAAAATCATATTGATCCAATAAGTAGAATCATATCTATGGACTTATAGAAGTGCCTTTTTGTTTGTTTGGTTTATTTAATTCAAATTAAATTATGAATGTCATTTCCTTAAGGTGGAGAGAAATGCCAGAGGAAGCTGTGATCAAAACAGCGTTTTATTAATTTGTATTATTTTATTTTATTTTTAAGTTTGTATTGAATGCTTAGAAGAGCCCCAGGACCTCTGAACACAAAGCCTACCCTACAAAACTACTTGACTGCAAGGTTAAATTTGCCCCACAACTAACGAGACTGGTGCTTTGCAGGTCATTATTCAAGAAGAGGAAGAAGTCTGAGATCACCTTGAGATTGGTTGTTTCTGATTGAGTCCTGACAGGAACATGTGTGCATGAAGCGTGTGTTTCTCTGGAATGATACTCTTGTGGTTTCTTGATTGGGTTAGGTGACTGTTTGGGGTTTCTGGACAACTTCACCATAACAAGGTTTAACACAAGGTAGAATTGTCAGACACAAGCTCAGCTCTAAAGAATGTTTCAGGAGAAGACAAGCTTGTTTGACTATTTCCAAAGGTTTTTGACTGTAGGAACATTGTCTCTCCCAGTCTTTATCTGTTGATACTTAGGGATCATAATTGCTCAGCTCTAAGAATAACGGATTATTGGTTCTCTGTTGAACTTTGATAGCCCAAATCACTCGCGTTAGGGTTAAAAAAACAAGGAGAACGATTAGTTTTAAAGCTGTGATGAGGCAGCAAATTCCAAAGGCTCTTTAGAGGCATGTTTGGACTTGAGAGCTTCCCTGTGTTGTAGGTTTAATGGGACAGAAGGATTATTGTTTCAGAATCTTTAGTCCTTTGTTTGTTGTCTACCTGCAGAACGTGAGACGAATCATTTTAGTTCTAAGGCTGTTGTCTAAATGTTTTTAGAAGGTAAGTGTGAAGTAGCTGTAGAGAAAAAGGAGAAAGTGTGTTCATGAAAGCTTTTATGGATGGAGGACACTTTTCCAGTAAGAGGGACACATAGAATTATTCACTGGAAAGTACGATGTAGCTTTGTATTTTGCTGCATATGAAGAGAAAGACTAGTGCAAGTGTAGAAACGTAAGATGAAGAAAGTAGATGAAAGGATAAGGGACGTATTTTGTACCAAAGAAGGTGTTTATGGGTAGAAATGTCAGACATTACAAGAGTAAAGAGATGCTATCAGCATGAATGGAAAAAAAATACATTTCGCAACTGAAAAATAATGGGAGGCATTTTGTTCCAATGAGGTTCTGGGTAGATATTGTAGACACACCTAATGTGTATCTTATCGTACTGCATTTCTGTATTGCATCGTATTGTCAACTGGATTCAGTGATCAAATTATACTATGTTAGTATTTTTATGTTATTGCGCTTCTGTTTTTGATTCTCCAAAATATCATTATTATTGATTTACCTTACAGAAGGACGTTGTGCGTATAATCAACGATCTCTCCTGGTCTCTACAGGTTTTCAGTGCAAACATGCAGTGCTTATGCTAATGAAAAGACAGACGATTGATCACAACTACTGCAGTTTTATCAGGGTCATTTGATGTGTTAGAAATCCCAAAAGCCGCCTCGCTGATCTGACCCAATATTTGGTGTCAAGATATTCACTATCAACCTTATTTGTCTTAATACTTTAGGACAAAGTTGAGCATACACTCAAATGTGCCATTGCTAACCATAGTGCCATCATAACTGAGATTATAAGAGAGGCGGCCATTGCAAATCAAATGCAAACATGCTTTTAGCCAAACTGGAAATACCTGGTGCATTTTAGTCAAAAGTCAGCATAGAGGAAAACTTGACTGGATATTAGTATTATGTTATTTATGCATTATTTTATTATGGTTAATTACTTTTGTTGGTCAATGCCATAATCTTTTTTGGGGGTTTGGTATCAGTTTGAAAAACCTGGACTGCCAAGGTATTTTTTATTTTATTTTTTTTTGTTCAGTGCCTTTGCTATCTTTTATGATTTTTGTTTAATTTTTTGATAATAAAATTATTACAATTGCATTTTTATACTAGGATATTTATTGGTGGTGAAGCCATTTAATTTCATTTAAAAGCACTCATACAAAGTGTGCATGTGTGAGTGTATGTTTAAACTGGAAGAGCAAAATAAAAGAAAGATGGTGCATTGTGGTTGTGTTGTAAAGCTTTGGTTGTGTATTCAGCTGATTTGGTTGTTGTTTGGTGGAGATATCTCACTAACCAGCAGTGTTTTGTACCACAGAACCAAATCGATGTAAAACCAACTCAATAAACGGATCATTTCAAAGGAGCTGATATCTGCGTCTTCTTTATTTGGTTTATTGCATGCGTAATTCAAGGAATATTCTACTTTTGATATTTAGTAGACCAGTGAACCATGTGAATCACTTATTTGGATACCTTCTTGAGTTTAACAGGTTTATAACAATATGAGTGTGAGTAAATTGTCAGAAGTCTCATTTTTGGGTGAACTACCCCTTTAAGCAGGTCAAAGATTTTACACAAGACGAGAGTATGGAAAAGCACATGGACAAGATCTGAAGGGAGAAATATATGAAGGAGAGGCCGCTGTATTTGCCAGCTTTAATTTGATCCAGAGCCGCTCTCCAAGACCCAAGGAGACCGAACAAGACACCATTTCAGCCGCGTGCCAGAGAGAAAACGAAATTTAGCAGACATTCAGCACAAACCAGACCTAAATACAGTTGTTCTTGATTTTCTGGACAATGGACGTGTCTGTAGTTCAGTAGCCTAATACACTTCCTAGGGAGTCACATTGTCAAAATGGTAGAAAAACTCCTAGAATTCACTTTAAAAACAAATAGGCATCAGTTACTCAGTTTTACTTGCCAGAGATCTCATTAGGCCTTCTTAATTCTTCTTAAATCTTAAAAAATTGGAGATGAATGAAGACAAAAACACTATTCTGAAGGGATTCGTTTTCTACACCACAATTAGGCAATTTGCATTTAGCATCAACAAGGCCCACGGGAAAAATTGGTGATCAGCAGGTGGGCTGGATGGCGCGATTTCACTCTGAACTTGTTCTTTGATTCTGAAATGCTGATCCAGGAACTGTGACAGATTACAGCTGATTATATTTGCTAAATGGACCACCCACACTGAAAGACGAGTCATCGCACACGCGCTAATCAATTCAAGATACCTTTAAGCTCACAGACGAAGAACTGATCGCACTCGCGCATATTTCTGACTTACTGAATGCAGTCCACAACAGAAGAACAGACACATCTGCTTTCTTCTTTTCTCTCCCCCTCCCCACGGCTCAACCTCTTCATTCGCTTTCTCTCTCTGTAGTGGTTTGAGAAAGTTCCAGACATTCCTGACAGGATTCCGCTCGGCAGCAGCACAGCCAGTCAGCAATGAATTCCAGCAGGACAACGGCTAAAAATAGAGAGGACGATTTGAAGAAAGAAGTCCTGAAAGAAGTCCATGGTAGGAAATTATTATCATATCAATAGTAGAATCATAGAGATCACAAAGTTCTAAGTAGAAAATAAAATAAAAAAATCTAATGAAAAATAAGTGACTCTTATTTACAAAAAAAACAACAACAACATTGTAATCAAGAGGGTAATCCATCGACCATAAGTTGAAGCCAGCTGGGTGCCGCCATCTTGTAGCAGAACTTCACTTGAGTTAGCATTTCCATTGACTCCATTCATTTTGGCGTCACTGTTTTACAGCGAATAACTTTACATCTGAGGCGTTTGAAGACTCCATTAGTCCATTATTTATTTCTAAAGAAACACAACAATGTATGAAATGCTCCATTACCTTGTAGCTTATGTTATGGCTTATCTCTGTCGCACAGTAGAGAGATGGACAGTTGGTAGTTACCGTATGGACAGGAGGAGAAGCTAGCGGGCAATCGGGGAAACATGGAGGCAAAATGACAAAATAATTAATCAGAATACCTAGCAAAAGTTTCTCCTGCTTCTAGCTCATGGACAGCTCCTACTCACACTGTCCGCCTCTGCAAGTTTCGGAAGGGAATGATTCAGATTTCTCATGCCACAGCCACTAGAAGACAGACGCTTCGCTTGCGTCACATCTACGTCGTCAAGCTCTGTTTGAGTCGGTTTGAGTCTGCGCATCAGGAACGTAAGTACTAAAAAATCGCCAAAAACAGGCTTCACTTGTCTCAGTTGAGTTCCAATGAGATGGCGCTGTCCACTTCTTATACTGTCTATGATTGTACCACAATATTTCAAATACACATTGTTTGTCTCTAGGCTACTGTGAATGTACCCTTATAAAAAGTACTGTGGCTTTAACGTGGTGTCAGATAGCTTACTATGGTTGAAATATAGCCTACCATGAATATTATTTTATAATTTTAAATTTGTAGTACTTTTTAATATAGGTTAATGAATGGTCACCATAATATAATTCAACAAATAGCACCATGGTAGCTACATGTCCAGACATGTACCTTTGCAAAAATACTGTGGCGGTATGGTACAGTGATAGATTGAGATGGCTATACTATGGTAGGTTACTTGAAATATATGCTACCATGGTACTAAAAATAATACCACATAGTATTCTAGTACTTCTAAAAATGCCATGGTCCCAAAAATGTGGTAAAAGCATGGTACATTTTGTCATTATGAATGATTACCACATTCATATACCAATGTATTTACATGGTATTCCAAGGCCTGGTATTGCCACAGTAAATTGAAAAAAAGTACTATAACCTTAAATACCATGGCACTGAAAATAATGCCATGTGCTATGGTACAGTATTGCCATGGTTGTTCTAAGAATACCATGGTAATACCATGGTACATGTCCAAAAACCATGGTAGCATGGTACTTTTTGATGTAATCCTGAGTAATTATGATATGTAGTACCATTGTGTATATATAAATCATGTACTGTACCATGGTCGTTTCATTGTACTCCATGATCCTTCCAAGAATACCATGGCAGTATGATGGTAGTTTTTGTATTACATTATCATAATATTACCATCTGATACAATCAATGAGCAATGGTACTTCTACAGTACCTTTGTTGTAAGCTCTAGCATGTGTCTGGCTGGCTGTAATTCAGTTTCTGAGCTCCTGCTGTGTTTTAACCAGTGCTGTAAATGTTCAGTGAGGAGTATCACCACCAAAATATTCACAGGAAGACATCTCTATCCCAGGATAAACTCCTGTCCATCAACTGAAGAGCTCTTTCCTCTGAAACTCTTTTCACACCCATTGAGTGTGTTCAGATCTTCTACGGATGTTGGGAAGCCTTCATTTCCTCCATCAAACCACTTGTGCTCCATCTTTTGATATTCTTCTTAAAGCTGCGGGAAACATTCACTGATGCATAAAGAGCTTCATTTCTCTCGTTGGTGGAGGAAGAAAGAGTTTTTGGAACATCTGCCCTCTTTTCAAGAAGGAATGGAAACAGTTTTAAAGCAAACACTTGGGGTTGCAGCTGTGTTTTATTTGAGTCATTGATTCTGTACAATGACAGATAGGCATTAAAAATGGCCATGTAGTTCAACGAACTGATTCTCAGTGACAGATTTGTTTACAAAACTGTGAATCAGTTCACTTGTAGAGTTTAAAATCATTCAATTATGCATAGTGTTTACACTACAAATGCAATTTCATTCTGTTTGGTTGGTTTGAATGATTAAACCAAAACAGAGCATTTTTATACATTTTTAGGGCTGTTTACTTGTGATTGGGATGATAATATTGGGTCATTAAAATACAGTTTATAGGCCAAATAAATATATGAAGTAGATAATCTACTCTTTGTTTCTGAATGCATCGCCCAGCTACAACAGCTTCTTTTATCCTTCTTTCCATTCCTCTCGCTTTCTCTTATTCAGCTCCCTTTCAAATAAACTTTAACGTCCTGAATCTGAGCGAGGAAAAGCGTTTATGCCGAGAGCAGTTTGGAAACGGTCTGTGAGTGGAATCTTTGAGATTTTATTTGTGGGAAAGCGCTAAAGAAACTGCTGATGGATTCTACATGCCGTAGATTTAAAGCCGAAGCTGAGAGCGTTTGGCATGTGAAGACTCTAGTTAACCTTCATTCAGGCGGGATTACAAGCATGGCCTGATTTGAGCCCAGCCCATGATAAACGGGGAAATAGAGAGAGTTAGCCATTGGAAAATAAGATGTGTGACTGATTCGTCCTGTAAAAAACTGTAGGGTTGTGTTCTTTAAGAGCTCACTAAAGCCTCACAACATCAAGAACCAGACTGAGGCTGTATTATGTGTCCCACACCTCTTTCTTTTCATTCCTTGTTCATAGCGGAATCATCTCTCGAATTTCTTTTTAATTTTCATTTAAAGGGGTGATGAACTGAGAAATCAAATTTTCCTTGAGCTTTTGACATCTAAGAGGTCATCATATAATAAGAATATCCTGTAAGTTTCAAAACTGAAAACGTCCTTGTTAGTCCAATAAAAGCTTTTATTAACACCAGGCTCAGCAAACGATTTATTTTTCAAAGTGGAGCACTATGACGTCAAAGAGGATAAAACACCACCCCCGCTGTAGAAGATCAACGCCTACTTCAACACCCCCGCCCACCGATTTGCGGATTACACGCATAGCTAAATAACATAGATGCCTACCTCGTGATGACAAACCGGATCGAGCTACCGAGCAATACAGAATATTGTACAGTGCCTGGTTGTGGAAAAAGACAGTAGCTCTGGATTCCAATAGGACTGCATGGATAAACTTTATTTTTAATGACGATCCAGCTGATGAGGTAAAACATCGTCCATCTGTTCGCTTCATTTCACTGAGGATTGTTTTGTAAACAAGACTGGATTTGCAGACCAATTAAGAGTAAAGAACGGTGCTGTGCCGTCTATATTGGATCTGACAGGAATTATGCAACACACAGACTCTGGGTCGAACATGTATGGGCGAATCATTCCGGTTGCCATTTTACAACACGACGTTTTCAAAACAATTTTCCCCAAGTGCACCGACGGGTGAGTCGAAACTCATTATAATATGCAAAACTGTTATCCACTCACAGCAGTGGGCGTTTACTTCCAAGTCTTCAGTGTGAGACGCCCATACAAATCCAGCGTTTTTCAGCTAGGCTCAAAACTAGGGTAGAAAATAGCCTATTACTTGTTCATTTTGATGTTTTTGAATGCAAAAACCAAGCGAACGTCATAAGTGGACCTCAGACAACAATATAATAAAATTTAAAAAGCCAGTTCATGACCCCTTTAAAATGTCCTTATTTCAGTGAAGTTGAATATTGATTTAGAAATTATGTGGGAGGGACTAGTTTTTCCTCAGGAAAATCAATTTAAATGTATTTTTGTTCGATCATATTTTATCATATAATATATTATTGGGATTTTACGATGAAATGCAATATTTATACAATATTGTATGAGCTATTTTTCCCCCATTAAAATGAATATAACTTTTTATATAGGTTAAAATAGAGTGAAGGCCTTTAACATATCTGAATCATGTCCATGATTTTTTTTTTGAATGTTCAAATAGCTAATGCGACAAAAGTCACCAAGTGTGATCCCATTCTGATGAAGCAAAAAATTAAATAAAAAAAATAAAATAAAAAAAAAACATAAAATGTTATGGCCAGTTCTGACCGAAAAGGGAGAATCCACAAGATATTAAAGCAATCATATATATTAAAGCACACGATAAACCAAGCTGAATGTGCAACATTGGTAATGAAGAATGCCAAAGACAGCGCCCACTGGCTGTTTGGAGGTTGCATGAAAGGCTCACGCCACAAAATAGACAGACAGAAGCCCCGGTGACCTGGCAGAGGAGGAAATAGAAAGAGGGATGGGGTTCAAGGACACTCAGCTGAAAGCCAGTAGGGTCTTCGTGGTGGTCTCTACCTGTCACAGTTAAAGGTTTATGATGCCAGATTTGGCCCTTGTGGTTCACAGCTCTTGTAAAAATCTGTGAGGTCACCTCTCTAAAAACACACACAGAGACTTTATCTCTTTTCCATGAGGTTACAAAACACACATGCATAATTACTCTCACTCAACCTATCTCTGACTATCCTGAGTGTTTGCATCTAACATGCACGGTTGCACAGACCAGGCTTAAACCTACACTAAAATGCATATTTGAGCTGTTTTTTGATCTTAAAATATGTCAGTGCCATTGTTGTGTCCTGGTTTAATCTAAGCCCTGTCTGTGAAACCAAGCCTTAATAAATGGGCTCAGCAATTTTAATTATAATAGCTAACGTTCTAAGAGGATGGAAGCCGATTGTGACTCTCTGAAATACATTATTTTATGCAGTAACAGTCAATTTCAAACTTTCTACAGATTACATCGCTCCGCCAGTAGGTGTCAACAAGCGACTGTATGAGTGAATCATTGAATAGGTAATTCAACCGATTTATTAAACAACAAAATTCATTAGGTCTGTGCGACTTGAAGTGGCGCTGCTCAGGCCGATCAGTGTTTGACATCAAAGTACATCGAAAACTATTCGAAAGCATACCGTATGCTCTCGAAACGCTCTCTTGGAGCTTTGATGTGATAAATCGATTAGTTTGCGAAGTGCCGAACACACCTGCGTCCGAAAACTTTGGCTGACTTCTAAGGCAGTGTCACGGTTTAATGATCTACAGCAAAATAGAGAAAGCTTAGGTGAAAACTAAGCTATTATAGTCATTTCTTGCTAGAAATGACATCAAAAGTGAAAAACGGTCCGAAAACTTACTGTGGCGAGCATGACGAGGCCGAGGGCCGTGAGAGAACGATATAAAGTCAGAATTGCGAGATATAAAGTCAGAATTGTGAGATATAAAGTCAGAATTGCGAGATATAAAAGTCAGAATTGCAGAATTGCGAGATATAAAAGTCAGAATTGCGAGATATAAAGTCAGAATTGCAGAATTGCGAGATATAAAAGTCAGAATTGCGAGATATAAAAGTCTGAATTGCGAGATATAAAGTCAGAATTGTGAGATATAACAACACTATCTCACGACCAATTCGTACAAATTCGACGCATGATTAAAAAGTGTCTAATTCGTACGACCTCACTCGTACTAATTCGTACGATTTGTCTAAACCCAAGTGATGGTTAAGTTTAGGGGCGGGGTAAGGGGTAGGTAATTCGTATGAATTCACACGAATTGGCCAATTCGTAAAATATGTACGATTTAGCAAAATCTTATTAATTCGTACGAGTGAGGTCGTATGAATTGTTACGAATTAGCCACTTTTTAATCATTCGTCGAATTCGTACGACTTGATCGTGAGATCGGGTTGGATATAAAAGTCAGAATTGCAGAATTGCGAGATATAAAAGTCAGAATTGCGAGATATAAAGTCAGAATTGTGAGATATAAAAGTCAGAATTGCGAGATATAAAAGTCAGAATTGCGAGATATAAAGTCATTATTGTGAGATATAAAGTCATAATTGCGAGATATAAAGTCAGAATTGCGAGATATAAAGTCATAATTGCGAGATATAAAGTCTGAATTGTGAGATATAAAAGTCAGAATTGCGAGATATAAAGAATTCAATCAAAGTCAGTCATGCCACCGGCCTTGCGCCATTCCCTCACGGCCCTCTGCCTCGTCCTGCTCTCCACACTTATATTTACACACACTGACCACCAACCGCAACATTCAGATGTCATCTTTTATTTTTGACTTAACTGTCATGGAATGGATTGTGGGATATCAAAAGCTGCGAAGGATACAAGGTAAATAGCGATCAGATCTCAGGAGACAGAAAGTGAAGCTAACATTGAATTCGGACGTGCCTCGATGCCTTCATAGTAATGTGTCCTCTGAAGGCAGCATTTCTAAATAGGGATGCAGCCCTATTGATTTATTAAATCATTCATTAAACATTTTCCTTCAAAAATTCAGGAACTAATCATGAATCATTCAATCATAAAGGCAGGAATCAGTTGAATGAATGATTCAGTGATTATTTCATTCAACTGAGTGTCTTAAAGGAGTAGTTCACTTTAAAAAAAAAACTTTTCCTGATAATTTACTCACCCCCATGTCATCCAAGATGTCCATGTCTTTCTTTCTTCAGTCGAAAAGAAATTAAGGTTCATTTGGAACTTCCGTGTCATTTGGTTCATTCAAAACTTCGAGTCATTTGGTTCATTCAACGAACGAAATTAACGAAATGACTCGAAAAAAGATTTGTTCATTTTGATGAACGAGTTCGAACAGAAGAGTCACGAACGTGCATCACAGAACAGAGCAAGGCGAGCATTTGTGCTTTTTTATGAGCGATCGTTTCTCCTTATTCATCGTCTGGTGTCGTTTAAAGCCCTTTGAAGCTGCACTGAAACTCTCATTTGGACCTTGAACCGTTTGATACCCAGTGAAGTCCATTATATTGAGAAAAATCCTGGAATGTTTTCATCAAAAACCTTAATTTCTTTTCGACTGTAGAAAGAAAGACATGGACATCTTGGATGACATGGGGGTGAGTAAATTATCAGCAAAAGTTTTTTTTAAAAGTGAACTACTCTTTTAACACTGATTCATTCAGGAAAAGAGTGGCTGCGTGTATGAATGAATCATTGAATCATTTCATTTAACCAATTAGTTCAACAACATAGGAACGCCATTACTCGCGTGTTGCATGGAAATCCTGAGTTGTAACGGATTCTTCTTTGGCTTAATTTGGAACTATTACAAAGATAAATTTACAAAGCGACTAAAATTCTAAATATTTTATGGAACTGTTGTGTAAAGCAAGATCACTACAATCGTTCTGTGCGTTTTTCAGCAGTTTTTCAGATTTGTGTGATTCAGCAGCCTATTTTCCCCTAGTGTGAGCGTGTGAGAACCGCTATTTTGGGAGGGAAAGTTTAAGATACCATCTTCCTTAGCTGTCACGAAGGGAGGAAAATATCCCGATATCAAAGCTAAATTGGCCTTTCTGAAAAGACCCTTTATGACGGATGGCGCTCTGGCCCCCTTTTCTCTTAAAAGGGAGGGATTTACACTTACTCTTCTGTAAAACAGCAGTGAAATTTAGCTGGGAAAACAAATGAAGAGATAGTCTTTGAAAAGCAATCCCTCTCTCAGCGGTCTGACCCCCCTGTCGCTCGGGCAGACTGATGAAAGATTGCCTCCTCCTTCCCCTCCTTCCATCGCACGCAACTCTCGGGAAAACCTGAGAGGAGGAGAACAGGGCCAGGAAGACAGATGGAAGGAGGTGGTGAGACGAGAGAGGACAGGAGATGCAGAACGAAGGAACAAGATAAGGAATGAAATGTTCTCGGGATAAACAAGCAGGTGACAAACTCAAAAGTGTTTTATGTGCGCCATAGCGTTAACAAACGGTTATGCAAAATGAATTCCTGAATTCAAACATCCCCAGATTGTAATTTTCATAAAGTGATATTTTGATTGGTTATTGCTTAATTTTTAAAATAAAGAAATAAAAGGTTTACTGAAATATATTAAGTAACCAAATATTTATTTAATTGTAACAGTAAAAATGATATGATCAAAAATTTATGACATCATAATTATAAGTTTTAAACTTTTCTAAGTTATAAAAGAGTCAACTTTATATTTTAAGTCAGTTTAATGTAATTTAAGTTGAAATGACTTAAACATCCAAGTTGATTGTACTTAAAAAAGGCAGCAACTTTTTCTTATATATATAATATAAAATAAAATGTAATAAAAAAAACAGTATTTTTTTCTATGTTACAAAAGTAATTCATACATTACAAAAACTTTAAAACATAATAATAATTCATAGGATATATATATATATATATATATATATATATATATATATATATATATACGTATATATTCAAGGAAAAAACACATTAATTTGCCGGTAAGAAATATTCATGACTAGAGATTTTTTTTTTTTCCAATTGAATTCATTTCTATCCAGCTGGAGGTTCCTGGAGGTTCGAACGCTGTTTCTCCACACACGGTGTGAATGAAGGCCTGGATCTCGGCCAGCTCTGGTTCTCAGTTGATTTATGCTGGTCTCTATCAAAACATCAATGCTGAGAGCTTTTGGGCTTGTCTTCGCGAGCACCTGCAGGCTGCTTTTTGCCTCTTTAAGTCTTTGAGAAGTTTAATGTTTAAGCATTTTAGTCATGAAAACATCAAAGCTGGTAATAAAGGGCTTCTCGCTCTTCAAACAGCCATCAATCGCAGGGTAATCATAATCCTGCAAGTGTGCTGAGCGGCAGAGATTAACACACTGCCTTACATTCCTTACGGCTGACTTCACCCCCTCAGACTTTACCTTACAAAACACAAACTCACAGCTCTGTATCTCTCTTTCAGTGTTCTGATCTCAAGCTGGTGTCATGTTAGAAGCAGATATGTTAGCTCTGTTGCAAACCCTTCTGAACAAAGACAGTCTTTTTTGGCATCATAGAGATACCCAATGTAAAAAAAATTGTTGACCAGCAAAACTGTTGCCCTATAAGACAGATTGCATGTAGACTGCATGTATCCTTTGTGTGTAAGGCATATGCACTCAGAATGCATTCAGTGAAATTTGAAGACTCATATCACATTCAAGATAACATTTTAAGATAATATAGGAATAAATTGTATTCAGAATTAGATGAAAAATGAAACTATACACAGCTAATTAAATGTTTACTTTGATTTTACTATTTAGGTCAACAGTATCATGTTGGGTGTTTCTTTGCCTCAATGTCATGCATTAAAATCATGCATTGCACACTTCGCTTTGGGTTATCCCACTGAGAATAATAATTTTTTTGTTATTTTGTATATCTGGAACTCATTAGTAAAAAGAAAATAGTATCACTGAATTAACTGTATTCAAATTAATACATTTTACTATTAAATTGAACCAATACTGAACAAACTTGAGATGAATAATGACACTATTGTCTTTTTTGAGCTGCTTTACAGCTTAAATATTTGTCGTATTTGCCCAAGCTTAGAAAATTAATTCTGGCGTTTTCCTGTTCATTACTGTGAAGATGATTTAAAACAATCTTCATTGTAAGCACTATAGAAATAAAGGTGTTTTGACTATTAGATTTATTTAAATAAATATGAATGAGAGATAGATTGTGTATGTGTGAATTACTTGCATCTGCGCAGTGTCTCTTTAAGCTGTGATTTTAATTGCTTAATAAACAGTGGTGTTACCATATTTAATGAGAAATATAATGTAGCTTTTCAGTAGCAAAGCCATTTTACTGATACAAGTCATAAGTGCGTCACTGTCACTAAGTTTCCGTGCTCCTAATTTGGCATTCTACACACACACACACACACACACACACACACACATAGTCAGTCGCTCACATTGTATGACTCATGTGTGTTCAGTTTTAACACAATCATTCCAATCTAATCAAACATAATTTTTGTTAGCCTAAAATGTTTTTGTAACATTTTCCAAGCACAGAGACGTGTTAAATCTCCAATACTTTTATTCAAATAATATGAATCAAGTATATGTCGTACAATTACATTTTTACTCTGATCTGATTTTTTCTATTACAGTTTTTTTTATTCGCTTTGGTACTATTTTCACAAGTAAGGTGTACATTTTCAAAACTCTTAGTACAAAAATCCAAACTGATCACATTTGTAACGCAGCTAGTCATTCTTTCAAAACCTGATGTAATGCTTTCAGTCAGTTGCACATGTTTTCAGTCCACATAATAATTATTTCAAACACAAGATTATTGTAATATGTAATGAGAACATTTGGTTTAATCACTGAAACACAACAATATGATCTTCTTTCAGTTTAGTACTTTTAACAATCAGTTCATCCAACAGCAAACAATGCAAGATACATGTTTCAAATTGGCCTTAGAAGTGCTGAAATGAATATGCTACAGTACTATAAAAGACAGATTACACAGTTTTACTGTAACATTAGGCAATACACTTACAGTACCCAACATTTACATAATCTATAATTTCCAAATATCCATCATATATGTAGGCCTAATCAAATGAAGGATCAATGAAGACATCCTTTACAATCATTTAGGCAAATTATACTTTTTATTTTTCAGATATAATTGTAATATAGGTATACTTTCTATAATGAAATGTAACTAAAGAAGAACAAAACATAACATTTAGTGCACACATTACAGTACATAGTGGCCAATTGTGGTCAGACTGTGAAAAAAATTGTGAAAAAATAAAAAATAAAAATAGCTATAACGAGTATTCATCATGTGTGGTTACTGGTTACATGTAATTTAAATATTCATACAAACACACATTTTATTTCTGTAGTTCTCAAAATCCATATACTGTATATTGCTGAAATGAAAATCTATAGGTTTACCAAATGATTAATTGATTAATCATTAAGATCTGTTGGATTAAATAATAGACAAAAGTATTAAACTGAACAAAAAGAGATGCAAATCAAAAGTTTGATAGTAAGAGCTTTATGAAAGGCAGTTACTGTGAATGAAACAATAATGTAGATGAAACACTTATTTTGTGTTGTGAAAAGGATACTTTGTGATTGTGTGAATTGTACTAACACAGTTGAAAACATGATGAAATGTTTGAAAAAAGTGCACTTTTGATGATCTGTTGTGATATTTGCACTAAGAGTTTTGAAAATGTACACCTTACTTGTGAAAATAGTACCAAAGCGATTAAAAAAAACTGTATTTATTTATGCTACATATGAATTTAATGTGAAGAAATCTTTGTTAATCTGTTTCAAAGTCACAGGTCAACAAAAAAATCTGCAGTTAAAAGCATTACAAATGTTAGATTTACTTTGACATCTTTTAATGTTATTTTTTATGTTTCATTTTCTTTAATTTTGTTTTTTTTGTGGTAACATTTCTTGCCCTTCTTGTTTGCTGTTCTCATCTAGAAGAAAATAACAAGGATAAAAAGATCAATAAGATAATGTAGTGTAAAAGTAATGCTGTTTAATGTAGTTTAATGTAAATACATTTTTTCCAACACAGAAACAGGATATATCTCACCTTCATCCATTGGCTGGCTGCAGAAAAGATTAAAAAAAAGAACAATTTCACATAATGATGATGACATCTGATATAAATATTACCTTTAGGACTTCTCAAAAATAATTGTAAAATTGTCAATAGATTACTGTTTATTAAATTTAATAAAGAATGTGCCACAAACAATAAAATTCCAATTAAATGGTGGGAAAAAAAGAGATACTTCAGCATACCTTGGCATTGGCCCTGGTGTTTCCTGCGGAATTAAAAGTTTAATATTTTCAAAGATCAATGACAAGTTTACTTATAAAATTGATAAAACTTTCATTTGCTTACCCCCAGCAGTCTCAGCGCAAAATGCAAACAGTTATTATTGAGCAAATTATATTCTCGGCTATCATCCATCGCAGCGTAAATCTTCTCCTGGAGGTCTCGAGGGGGGCCAGTTTTTAAACGGTAAACAAAGGTTATTTCACCGCACATGAATTTCTTCACGCTTACTTTGTCCACTTGTCCAGTATGTTGTGATGATGATGCTTGAGACACTGAAGATAACCAGAAACCACTTGATACTGGTTGGTTCGGATTGGCTGAAAAACACACAGTAAATTAACAAATAATACTAGGCTGTGGATGTGTTGGTGATGTTTCAGTATAATTTTTTATATTGTTTTTATATTTAAAAAATACTGAAAATTACTCTATTGTTTCATTGTGGTAGAAAATATTGACACACCTAGTTTATTTGCAAATAAGTGTAACCCTCACTGCCTTACATAAGTAATAAGATGTGCACACAGATTCACAAAAAGGAAGACATTTTGTTAAAAGACACACCATATTGCCTTGAGTAACATGTTCTTGATCAGTGTTTTTCAACCCTGAACACTGATTTCATGACATTAAAGCCATGTGATTGGCTATAAACACATGATCCAAGCTGAGCATTATGCTTTCACCAGAACTACAGAGGTTGGTATCCCTCCATAATATGAACTTCTCTGCTTCAAGACCTGAAATAGGTGTGTCAGATGCAAGAGACATCCAGAATGTACAGCCCATTCTCACTCCCAAGGCGTCACCTAACTGACACCTTGGGAAGCATTTGACCATGCTTCAATATCTGACGCTTTAGGCGCCCTTTAGCGTCAGTTAGATGACGCCCTAGGATCGCGTGTACCCTACCCCCACCCCATATCTAAACCTAACCGCGTCCTCTAACTGACGCTTTCCTTTAGCGTCAGTTAGATGACGCCGTAGGATCGCGTCATGTAAGTGACGCTAATGCGTCGAGGCACTGCAAACAGCAAACAGAAAGTAAAGCAGCAAACTCAATGGCTGTAGAACTGGCAGAGAACAATCAACACAAGCATTGTTAGATTATATAATTGTTTGTAATTTCATTAAGAACATAACAGCCTGTGCCATCTAGAATTTTATGACTGAAATATTGAGAAAGATTAAAGAGCTCTGTACCTGAAAACTGAATGACATCATTTTGTCCACAGAAAACTCCAGCATGGTAAAACTTTGAGCCAAGTATTTTCCTAAGAAGAACATCTCCCATCTGAAGATTTAACTCTCTATGATCTGAAGAACTCTCTATTAGTTCGAATTTCTTGTGGCATCCGCGCATTAAGGCCACAGCGTTTTCGAGAGTGTCCATTGTTTTCTAAAATAAAATAAAAAATACATTAAAAAGGTGATTATTTATTTACAAATTAAAGAAATCGGTGTCACTTTAGGTGTCCTTATTTACTATCTACTTGCATCAAAGCTATGTACAATGTGAAATCTGAATTACTTTGTTGTTCCATGTAATTTTTAGTTTAATTGTAATCTTCAACAAGATTTTTTTTTCAAAACCGTTCTCAGTAATTCACAGTGATGTTTTGAATCCATGTAACTTAAAAAAAAATGATACTAAAAAAATTTAAATATACTTACAAACAAGCTTTTTAAGAAGTCCGGTGGAGAGGTTTAGATGATTTGTGAAATCTGCATGCAAAACAAAAAACCTGTTCCAGTCCTCTCCAGATCAAATCAGTTCTTTTAAGTGGGCGTTGTCATGACACGTTTACTTTCTGTTTTCTCTTCATTGTCACAATGGAGACAAACCTCCATTGTGCTCAGAGTAT
Organism: Pimephales promelas; assembly: GCF_988280905.1. NCBI lineage: Eukaryota > Metazoa > Chordata > Actinopteri > Cypriniformes > Leuciscidae > Pimephales > Pimephales promelas. The sequence goes on from NC_142793.1 coordinate 12,013,810, forward strand.
TATAAAAGTGAGTTTGACAAATGTGTCCTGGTGATTGTAAAAAAACTAATTGTATTCTCTTACAATCAAATTCCAATTGAAATTATGCATCATTTGCTTCCTCATTTCAAATCCAGTTCAGCAGAACAAATTGCGATTGCATTTGAATAATGTATTTACAGTACGTATGGCTAAAAAATTATTTTTAAAAAATCAGTCTTTCAAATTGTCCAAGATATAAAAATCATGGCTTATACTGATTTTGGTTCATTTATCAGAATTGTGAGGAGGTCGTCAATACCAGGAGAGATTTATCTGTTAGCAGTCACGTTCATCTATTCTAAATGGTGAAATTTAGTTATCATTATAGCGAGGCTTAACAAAGGATAAAAACTAGATAGTGGATCTGTGGTTAAATCAAAGTAAGAGTTCAATTTCATGATTGAGTTCTAGTCTTTTTTATATAATGAAAGTGAAATCTGATCTGTATAAAGTATAGAAAAGTAGAGGCAGGATCTCAAGCTTATTTTTTTTCCTGAAGGTCTGTGTTCTGCAATGTCAATGTGTCATTTTATAGATAAAGAAAGATAGAGAGAAATAAACTATATTTTTAATATTTTCTTCAGAAGTGGTAATCATTTGCAAAACTTTGTAATCCTTGGTGAGAAATTAACCACCAGAATTATATTCCTAGGGTGGTTGCTAAGGTGTTGTTGCTATGCGGTTGCTAGGGTGGTGCTTTGTAGTTGCTAAGGAATTCTGGGTGGTTGGTTTATGTAAAAACTTCAGTCTGTCAGCTTCTTCTCTGTCCTGCGCATCTGGTTCTGGCACATGCTTAAGCCACATATTCATTGTGTTGCCTGGAAGGAACAATACGTTGTTTTTTTGTGATCAACATTTTTATTGTTTTCTTTTGGGGGGTGGGGGGGGGGGGGTGGGAGGTGGTTACAGACATCTCCAGAATCATATGTGACTAATGAGAAAGGAAAAAAGAATAAGAAAAAGAAAAACATCAAAACATCCCAATGGTAGTGAATGGATGAGTTGGACAATACATATAATAAGACAAAACATAAGACAACAGAAATATGTTTGGCAGGTACAGTTCACATCAAAGATTGCCTAGCTGTTGTCCCTGGACCAATAAATAATCCTAGATGAGAAAGAGTTCCAAGCTTGTACAGTCGCTGGTTGCGCCTTATTGAGTCGTGCAGTTGTATGTTCAAGATTGACAATGTTGACAAGGCTGTGGATCCAGAATGATTCCATTCACATATCCGGAAAGAACCAGTTTTTCAAAAAGATGAATTTACATGTAACCAGAAGTTAGAAATAACTGGACACTCCCAAAACATGTGTAAAAATGTTCCAGGTGAAGCAGTGTTACATATATGACAGTTGTGAGTAGGTTGTAATTTCATCTGGAATCTCCTATAAGGTGTGATGTAGGCTCTATGTATTGTTTTGAAGTGTATTAGTTGGTGCGCTAGGTTCTTAGTTAGACTTAGGTTATACCATATTCTTTCCCAATCTAGGTTTACATTTAAACTCCCCAACTCCCTGTTCCATATGGATTCAATTGGTAAAGTTTTGGCCCTATGCTGAATCAGTGCACTATATATTAAAGCGACAGAAGGTCTGCCCAGTGATGGTGCAATCCATTGTAACATGGGATGTGAGGGGAGAGGAGAATTCCAGGGAACTCCATACCTTTTTAATGCTGATCTTAGCTGAAGATAAACAAAATAAGAGGACGCAGGAAGATAAAAACGTGTTCTTAAATCTTGAATGGAGCAGAGACCTTGAGTAGTATATCACCTAAAGTATTCACCCCAAGGGATGACCAGGATGGCTGATTAATTGGTTTGTTGCCACATAATAATCTCTGGTTATGCCATAGTGGCGTGTTCCAACAGAATTTAGGTGGGCCGCCCATCCACCGTTCTGCTTTTTTCCACACTTGTATAGAGTTAGCAATAATGGGCCCAAAACTCTCTTTTATTGTTTTGTTTGTTACACTAGAGAATAGGATATCTTGCAGTTTGTGTGGTAATATTTTAGCAGATTCAATCAATCTCCATGCAGTGGTAGACTGTGGGTCTACCTATTTGCTGAGTGCCCTGATCTGAAATGACCAATAATAAAGTTCAACGTTTGGTACTGCTAGACCACCCAGCAGTTTGGGCCGTTGCAATGGAACAATACGTTGTTGAACAATATGTTGTTGTTGTTTTTGGCAGCGGCTCTTCATGTTCTTCTTCAAGGAACACTTTTTCCACTATATATAAAAAACCTTTGAGCAAAGAAAGGGTTCAATGACCAATAAATAATCTTTCTTTTTAAGAAAGTAGGTATGTTTAAAAAAAAAAATGCAAATATATTGCTATGTAGATTGATAAGAAACATAACGTAAACCTGTTTGTGTTCACTGTCTTGATTTGTCTATTCGTACAGACTTCTACAATGTTGCTGCCACTGGATTTTATACATTTTTTTGTACAGTAAATGTGTAGGCTAAACGTGTTCCCCCTTTGAGTCGGTCGGGATTTGGCTCACATTACAAGAGTGTTTTTATTATTTTTATAGGTGTGTCTTTAGCATTTTCTTCAACCATGTAATCTCTTGTTGGTTCTTTTTAGTAAGAGTTCAAAGAAACCATTCCAGCTCTTAAAGATGGATTTCTCTTCAATACTCAATCCTGTAAAACAATCTCATAGGTCGTTTGTGCAAGCAGTGTATTAGAACCTATAGTTTCATCTATGCTGCATTTCCTCATCTAAAAGACCACCAAATATAAATCTGGAAGATGAATGAATCAAAATAGTTATAATAAGCCAGAAAATGATCTTACCTTTTTGCTCTTGCAAGCTGCGTTTCCTGAAACCTTTTTAACACTAAGCTACGTTGTTCTTAAGTTACACCTTAAGCTGTACCTTATCGTTAATACGTATTTCCCGAAATGTTCTTAGTTAAGTATACCTTCTGTAATACGTTCGGAAGGTTGGTCTGGACCACTACCTTATCACTGTTGCAGTTGACAGTGTTCAATTAGGCTAATTTAAGTATTTTCATGCAAAGAATACAATTGTCATTACACTGATTGTTGTTAGATTTTAGAGGTAAGTTGGTGATTTTAGTGCCGTCTGAATCCATATTGTCAGTGTTTTTTCTCACCCAACCCGCGTATGAATCCCTGGCCAAATTAGGCTATCTAGGCCTACTGTTTTTTGACAAACAGGTCGTTTGGTAATTTAAAGTCCCCGTGAAATCAAAATTGAACCTATTTACTTTGTTAGCGCATATTACTAGTCTTGTGGTGAACAATTAATCCGTGCAAGTAAAAATATATTAAAAAAATGTTTTACCTTGGTAATCTTTAATCAAAATCTGAAAAGTTACTTCCGGTCTGGAACGGTTTCTTTTTCTGATGACGTAGGTTTCACAGTTTGGGTGGGGAAACGCTTAACCACTCCCCTCAAACCGTTAGTTTGCTATGAGCGAGAGATGGAGAGGAGGAGCGCTAGAGTAAAACCCTGCCCTCTGTTCAATATTCCATTTCACTTGGAAATACGTCACAGCACTGGAGAAAAATCGTTTGCAACTTCCGGTTCACGGGGACTTTAATGTCCGTCTGAACGCACAGGTCTGAGTTTACAAGAAGATATTCAAAATCCACTGTTTAAATCCTTTTTGATCCCTGCAGAGCACCGTACCCAAGATATACACTTCTATTAATGAAATGCTGTAAAATATGTAAAAATTATTAATGGTTATCATGGCAGCAATATATGATACAATTTTAAAATATATATGCTAGGCTATTATAGTTTGGATTATTTTTTATTACTATGAGTCCTAATAAATGCAATTTCATCTATTTCTGAAATGCTTCTTTTATAAAGAACACCGCTTTATCATATAATGCAGTGAAGCAGCCCCTGCATGTGAGAATAATTGATTCTCAAGCCATCGATATCAACCAATTCAACACCATCGCCACGGACAGCAACTGGTCACGTCGCACGTATGTGGGCCTATATCTTAAGCAGCTTCTTATCGGGGAACACATCTGGTATAGCCTAACTTTAGTTGAGTTTTTGTTCTGAGGTAGAAAATGGATAATTCAAATCAATATCAAATAAAAAAACGACTGAACGAATGATATATGGGTTTATAACTAGAGTCTTCATATCGGGCAATGTTAACAGAAACAACGTTAAGAAACAATGTTATCGGGAAGCCCAGAAGTTCATCAACATAGTTGATTTCTTTGTGTTAAAATTTCTTGACAACACCTGCAGAGTTTGTGTCTGCTTCTTCTCTGTCCCTCTGCATCTATTTTCTGTTTTAGTTTTTGACTACTGAAATGAGGCCATGCAATGATGGGATGGGATGCAGATTTAGTTTTTGTATTGCTCCTTCCAAATCAGTTTTTCTTGATGTGTATTCATGTATTTAAAGGTTGTATCAGTGATTCCAGGTCTTTCAGAATTCTCCATGTTAGATTCTCAATCCCTGTGTGATGTGGTTTTAAAAATGAAGGGTCTCACGCTTAGAGTCTGTCTTTGCATTGGTGTATCTGACTCTGCTTTGAGCTAGTTTAAGTCCTATTTCTCAGATCGCAAACAATTCGTTGTGTTAGGTGGCTGAAGATCTGAGGTTGGCATGATAAAATTTGGTATTCCTCGGGGTTCAATTTTGGGTCCCTTACTTTTCACTCTTTATATTTTTCCTCTTGGCCAGCTCTTGAAGTCTCTAGGTCTTGATTTTCTTTTTTATGCGGATGACACCCAGATATATGTTCACTCAAAATCTGATGTAAATGTGGCCGTATCACATCTTTCTAACTGTCACAGTTCACAGTAATTAAAAACTGGATGTCTGCAGTTTTTTTTATGTTTAAATAGTGACAAGACAGAAGTGATGGTTATTAGTTTGCCTCACTATTTATGCAGAGTGTGCAACATGTGGATGGCTCGATAATCCAGTTCCAATCTAAATTAAAAAACTTGGGAGTAATTTTCGATTCTAATCTACTTTTTCTATTCTACATCCCTTTACCAGTACCGAAACATACCTATATTAATAAGCATTAATTAGTAGTTTGTTGAGGCAAAAGTCTTAGTTAATAGTTTGTTAATAGCGTGAATTGGACCCTTATCTAAAGTGTGACCCTATTTCATTCTTAAAAATTTTATTCAACACACTTAGTTATTTGTTATTAAACCGTTAATTTACTATATATTTACATATGCTATACATAGTGGTGAATTAATCATCAGTTATTTGTGATTGTTATAATATAGAAAGCATAAATTGTTGTATAATTTGTTGTTGCACAAATGAGTCGACTTCCATGGAGGAGATTGATTCTTGTATGGCACCCTCAAGAACTTATGCTTATTAATATAGGTATGTTTAGGTACTGGTAAAGGGATGTAGAATTTCAGTAAAGGGATTTCTGAATCTGACATATCAAATCTTAAAGAAAGTAATCTGATTCCCATGGAAATCAAAGGCCCATGATGTTAGGTTTGTTGATTTGTTGATTTTGAAGGTAAGAATCACAATTGCATTACTTAATTTGTTCTTGCATATTTGAAGAAAATATTTACTGTTGTACTTTTGTAAAACCTTGTCCATGTATTTGATCATATATGATGTACAGATCTACATATTACTTTTTTTTTTTTAGCTCAATCAGACACTCCACAGACAGGACAGACAGGACTGGTGAGTGCAGCAGCATTTGGTATAGTGCGTGAAGTTGTGAGGAATTTCGTCAAAGAAAATGCTTGCCATGTTCTCCGTCTGTGCTCTGGCGTCAGCAAAGGCTTCTCTGAACCAAAGTACAATGCTTTGACAAATAACTGTCTGCATTTCGCAATGCAAATGTTGGGGGTAAGCAAAAACACATTTTAATGTCTTACTCTAACAACAATGTTCATTAACAAAAAATATTAAGTGAAACTTTCCTTCTCTCCACAGAAATAAACATCTCTTCAATGGTATTCTGTAACATCAGTGCCTTTGACACATCTATTCTCTGTGTTCCCTTTTAACATTTGAGTCAATATAACTCTACAGAATGATTAAAGGTTTTTGTTATTTTTAAAAACAATTCCTCATTTTTCAATTCCTATATTTATTATATATATATAAAAAAAAAGATTTCAAGTATTTTGTAATATTACTGTAAGTAATATAAGTGTGCTTATTTTGTCCGTTAGATCGATAGAGACCCCATAGACCCTCCCTTTGAAGACCTCAGGACAGAAGTGGTTGAAAATGGACAAAAGAGACAGATTAAAACACCAGGTTTAAACTGGAATGTGTCTTCCTCATCTACTTGTGATCAGATTGACCAAAAAACATCTTAATACCAGATGTAAACAGGGCCAAATTCAGGTTCATAGCTTGAGTGTGAATTTGAATTGGTCAGGGCCCACAAGTCTATTATATTGGCACTTTTCCACTGCTGGTATGGCTTGGTATGGCTCAGTACGGTTCGGATCGGCACGGTTAGCACCTCATTGCAGTACATGAAATCCAGGTGCGGAGTTGGATCCAGATCTAAGGGGTGGAGATGGGTAGGATTAGGGGTGGGGTTAGGGATCAGGGAGTGACGATGGGTAGGATTAAGGGTGGGGTTAGGGATCAGGAGGTGGAGATGGGTAGGATTGGGGTGTGGTTAGGGATCAGGGGGCGGAGATGGGTAGGATTGGGGTGGGGTTTTCCTTTATTTCAGACCTCTTGAAAGGATTTTATACATGTAGACCAGTCATTCCCAAAGGCGGGGTCCCGGCCCACAAGTGGGTTGTGGGAGATTTTGAATGGGTCGCCAAGTCGAGCACTATTTTTCAGTGTGCTGTACATGCAGGGCTATTCAATTGGCGGCCCGCGGGCCAAGTGCGGCCCGCCAATCATCTCCATACGGCCCGAGGGCACCCCAACCTCCCTCCTCCGATTTTCTGGTGGTGCGGCTAAATTTGGTTAGATATGCGCGTGGCCGCATTGGCGCCTGCAGCTGGACGACTACTACGTACTGTTACTGTGTGTGTACCATGAGCGCTCCGACTGACCTGAGAGAAACGTTTACAGCAGAGCCATGTATTCAGAGAGTTGCGACACGCTTTGATGTCGCCGCAAGGCTGTCACGTGGTTCATGGAAGCCCCAATAGTTCCAAAACAGACGCGGGCTGTCATGTTCTTCAATGGACAGACAGCAGCGATTTCAATATTAAACGGTGAATATAAAATAAAACGCACACCAAAGTACTTTTTTTAAGCTTTTATTGCGTTTAATTAATGTCAGTGTTGCATTTGGAGATGCAGGGTGACAACTTGTTTTTTAGGCTATATTTTTGGAGGGAAAAGCTTGTGTTCATGTTCGCATTGGTAGTTGCACTGGCTTTAGCGGCTCTAACTTAACTTTTCCATGTCATTCATCTGATGATGGACGTCTCATTATATTTATTTTAGCACAACTGGGATGTAGGTTATTAATTCCCGTGATCTTGCTTATAAATTCCGATTGTGATCACGCAAAGACCCGTTGACCGGTGGTCCTTTAAGGATAACAATCACGACAACCAATGTAAAATATAAATAATTACGCTGTGCATGTACAAATGAATGATTTAGGAGGGATATAGACTGCTCCCATGACGTAGCAATGACAATATTTACAGTAATGTTCGGTAAATTTTAACTGTTAGGTATCTTTTCTATTTTGAATGTACTTTATTTTGTATAGTGCTATGGACCATTTAATATGTATGTCCTGAATAAAGATATGATGATGATGATGAGTTAATGAGTAAAATATTTGTTCCTAAATATGATCCATAACTGTTGGGATTCAATTCAGTGGCTAAACCATTCAACAGAAAACACACACAAATACATTTATACGAGGTACTATTATTGCCCCCCCCCCCCCCCCACACACACACACACATATATATATATATATATATATATATATATATATATATATATATTATGTATGCCTATATACATTACACAAACACATGCATAACCCTAAACCATTTAAATAAATCAATTGTGTGTGTGTGTATGTATATCTAATATTATATACTGTATATATACATATATATATATGATGTTATAAAAAAATATTACATACATCAGATACTATTCAACAACCATATACAACCATAAGTTAGCTAACAACTTTAGTGAAGTGTTGGTCACGTAAGCTATCGCTGCAATTAACCTATTATCTTCCAATAAACATTTACTAGATCTGGCTACATAACATATAACTACAGACTAGATTCACGAGAGGTCGGCTAATGTATGTAAAAGTAAAAAAAACAGTAATTTCATTAATTTACCAGCGAGCGTACTTCGGAAGCACTGAAAATAAATGGGGTTCAATGCTGGAACTATCAGTGGTTGGAACTAATGGGCGGGTCCATGACACGCGTTACTTCCGCATTCCTGAGTTACAATGGCGGTCTATAGGACTGTCAGAACTCTCTGAATACATGGCTCTGGTTTACAGTCCTAATATTTCAGCAGTTCTTGTATCCCGTATTTCTGTCGAATGAACCAGTGATATTAATCATTCGTTGGTTTGATTATTTCCTTTCCATGAATTGGCCAAACGCGAGTGCATAATGGTCTGAAACGATTCGGGTTCGTTCACCTGAAGCGTTTTCTTGGTCAGTAACAACAAATAGAGAACAAAATAGAGCTGGTTTCAGTTGTTTCACTAGTTTACTTTGAACTAGGCAGCACGGCCCAGTGGATAACGTAACGCAAAGCTTAAAGGAATTGCGTTTACTCCCGGCCCCGGACATTAAACAGCGTTGCAACATCCAGTGAGAAACGTTTCAATCGGACACTCCTCTCTCTTTCAAACCACAAATCACTCAATGATTTTAACTAGTTTTAAACGGATGAAACGGCCTTAACATTCCCAACACTACTAATGAGGTAAATAGAAACATGAACAAAATTAGAAGACTATAAATGCCCTAATCACCACCCTTACAAACATTTACCATGTAATAGCCTATGAATGTAATAATTTACCATGGTTTGGGCATAAATGTGGAATATTTATATTGAATACTATGTTATAGTCTTTTATATTGCAATAGATTTATTAGGGGGGTAGAGGAATATACAATTAATTGTGTGTATAGTTTTTTACCTGTTTAGGCATTTTTTTTATACAGTGGTAGTGAGCCATGCATGGTTACAAAGTCTCACTGTCGGGATATTTTAATTTAAGCCTATAATAATTATTCGAGTAAATTGTGTACACTGTATTGATGAGAATATGAAAAAAAATGAGATGCCCTGTCAACTCTTCATTTCTTATTTCACCTCTGCATTTCGCTTGTCAACAACAGGTTAATAAAAAAATTGGGCTTTCTCAAATATCTGTATCTCTTTTAAATAGTTAACTGGAAGCTTAACTGACCTTAAAAATGGTCATACATATTTTGTTAATGCATAAATTCTCTTCGTGATATGGGCCTAATTTTTATTGGGTCACAAAGATTTATCGACTTTAAAATGTGTTTCCCCAGAAAAAAAGTTTGGGAAACACTGATGTAGACCATCAAAACATTTTTATTTGAGACTGATGCAGATATTTTCCTGCTGTACACTAAATGTCTTTAATAGGAGGGGCGCCAAAATATGCTGAACTAATGAAACTGATTTCTGTTTCCCCGAGTCATTCTTGTTAACAGCACAGATGTGAGATCCTCCTCCTTTCCAATCCATCATAAAATCATTCACCGCACCAAACCTTTCACACATTCACACGCAAATCCACCCACACGGACCCTCATTTGGATTCACTTTTTTTGATTGCAACCAGGAATGACTGGCACGTCCACAGACACACCCGTCGAGACACTTCAAGCCGCAGCTCGCAGGTCCTTTTATCTCAAGATTGTGTGTTTTATATCTCCTCTCCTCTTCACCGGATCAGCGGTATTCATTGCATCCAGACACGGTCAGATTGGATCCTACCAAACCCGATGCCCCAGGGTGCCACAAAAAGACCAAATACCAGCAGATTGGCGAATCACTGCCAGGAGACACTTTAACCCTTCACAGAGATATGAATAAAGTTTAGCTTTGTAGTGAGGCCTATTGCTTTCAGGTTCCTGCACAGCATGTATAGGCCTCAAAGGGAAAGTGTTTTATTTCCAGGTTTGCATTATTCCCGAATGTTTCCAGGGGGAAGAATAAGAGAATGGTTTCAGAATTCCAGATTTTAACCCCTTGGGCAGTGCGGTTAAGAAAAGGATGGATTTCCTTATATATACCATGGTGAGGCCGCCTGGTTATTTCTGCAGTGCTCCTCATGGGAATTGTGAGCTGAATTTTTATTCTTTTGTTTTGGCTGGAATTTCAAAGCACAAACATGTGGTAGTCATTCCAGCACGGGCTCGGAAGTTCACTGTCCTAATAATGGGCAGTTAAGACAAACAAACCCCTAGAGTAATGAAAGAAACCAGCCGTCTACTTAAACCGGGGGCCAAGATTCATTTCCCGGTCAGGACGGAGAATTAGTGGAGCTGACAACCATCAGTTTATCATCAGTTTATTTTATATTTAGCAATTTGACAGAGACATGAAAGATACATTTTATTGAAAAATGTAAGAAGAAAAACAGATTCCCTTTTGAAGAAGAAAAAGGTGGCAAAGTGTGTACTGTAGACCTCATTTTGTGAGTGGCATCCTTATCTTGGATTATAAATCAAGTTAATTTACTTTTTTTTAAAAAAGAATTATGTGGAAAAAATACATTTCTACCATTCTTACACCATTGGCATATCACAAAACATAATAACAAATTTCCACCTCGTCTGCCGTTTAAAATACGTCTGAAATATCGTGAAATAATATTTATAAATATAAAAACTATTTTATTAATCAGGTGAAAAATAGATGTTTTTTTGAGGACATGTCCTCTTTATCTTTGTTTTTTGTTTTCTTTTCTGGATCGTAAAGGACAAAAATGGTAACAATCTTGCGCATGCGCATTGCTTCTCATGCAGTGACGAGTCGACTCACGAGGCAAGAAACATTATTCGCGGAGTTGAGAGCCTAGACTGGTTTGGTGCCAAACAAAGGTAAGAAAACATCACCATCTGCCTTAAAAAGTATCCGAATCAACGCGACTGACCATGTTTCAGTGGCGACTCCTCCCTAAAATCGCCTCAAAACATCAAACGTTTTGATATCGTCCGACAGGATGTAATGTAATAATTGTCTGAAGCAAAATATTCGTATGCTGTGTCCGAAAACGCCCTTATAACCTTAAATAGATCACTAGTTGAGGGGACAGATTGGTTGTGTCCGAAACCGTAACGTTAGTGTACGTTATCGAGTGCACTCATTCAATCCCACAATGCACCGCAAGAGTGTACAACCGATCATGTACATCATGCAACGGCTAGTATATCTATGAGTATACCCATGTTTTTCCAATCCGCTGTTCATTGGTATAAATTCCTTTTTAAATGATTATTACATTTTTTAAATTAAGGTTTATTCTAGTTTCCATGAGAGAACTCAAGATAAATCATTTCATTACTACTGGAGCTGTCAGTTTGTAAGTGTCAAATGATTGTTAAACAAGCACAAACTATGCAAAAGCGGCAGCCCCTCCAGCACACTCAGTGTCCAGATTCACTCACTCATTTTCATTCATTCCTTTAAGTGGACTATATTAGTGGAGTGATGTAAAAGTGAATAACAGCGGTAGTGTGTGCCCATCATACACTTTGTGTTTGTCTGTGAAAACTGTCAACTCCGACTGCCCAAAATCTGCAGACCTTCCTCAACTATTGTCGACTTGTACAGACAGCAAACAGTCTGACAAAAGATCATAATTATACAGTATAAGTGAATATTAACACAGGCTTTTTCTTATTAAGAATTCTTTTCTGAGGCGAGACACAGGCCAAAGACCTGTGTGTGTGAATTGATATGCTTGCTTGCGAAAATTGACTGCGTTGTGATGTTTTGAAGCCTGCTATTAACGGCTGTATGCCATGGTGGAGAAATTTGGCCTGGAGATCAGCTCTAAAGAGAGAAAGACAGAGAAACGCTCTCTGAACGTCCACACATTACATGCGTATGAAAATTGCTTATTTCTGACAAGGTTGTCCAAACCCTAAAGCCATTCTCTCTCTGCAGTGGTCTCCAACTCCACCATTAAAATTCCCCGAGTCACTTCGGAGCAGTTCCTCTTCCACAGTGACCACGAGTAGGCCCACTTTCTCTAGCTGTGACGTCAAGGGAAGTGGGACAGAGGAATTCTGGGTAAAGGGAGAGGTGTCGGAACCACCATGGTATTTACACGCTCACACATCCAGCTCTAGTCTCACAAACACATAGGACGATGACCACAAAACACAGCCCCCTTTGTTAAAGTTGGAAGAACTGAGTTCTGGTTCTGAAGAAGGAGTTCTGGTCCAACTGTGATCCGTTTTGGAGCGTCTAAACACGAAGTTTGACATGTTCATGCAGTCTGATGTGCACTTGGCCGGCGCCACAGAGACACACCACAGAGTTTTTGAATTACTCTAGCCATTTTTCTTTGTTTTGACATTAAGGAAATAGTTCATCCAAAAAATGAAAATCGTGAAATCATGTACTAACCCTCATGTTGTTCCAAAGCTGTAAGCCTTTTTTTTTCTGTTGTGAACAAAAGGAGTTTTAAAGAATATTTACAATTCTTTTCCACACAACTTTGTTTCCATTGGACTCCCTGAAGTACCATAAAAGTAGTCCAAGATTTTTTACTTTAAAAGAAGTGTATACTTTTATTGACCAATGATGTATTAAACTAATCAATAGTGACAGCACAGACATTTATAATGTAGCAAAAGTGCTTTTTTTAAATTTTATCTTCTAATACTGCCGTTCTTTATCAGTTTCCACGAAAATATAAAACAGAACAACTTTTAACTGATAACAAAAAAATAAAAAATCTGCAACATGATTTTTGAAGAATCATGTGAGACTAAAGAGACTTATTTAAAAGTAACCTCAAGCTCATACAGGTTTGGAACAACATGAGGGTCAGAATATGATGACAATTTTAATTTTTAAGTGAACTATTCCTCTGATATTTTAATTAAAAAAAGAATAAATTTACACGGCAAAAAATAAAAAAAATCTTAATTGTATTTCTGGAAAAATATCTTTCTTTTTTTTAAAGGAAATATTTATCTAAGAAGCATCAATTGTTAAATTGTGATAGAAAACTGACTTCTGACTGAGAAATTTGACTAAATTTATTATGTCCTGTTTTGTTGGCAGATCTTTACGGAAGCATATTGCATTCACTTGAGGAAACAAAATCTACTCTGTTTTTCTGAATTAACAAGTTAATTATCTCAGAATTACGAGATAATTTTTCATGGAAAAAAATTGCTCTGTTTTTCTGAATTAATGAGTTCATTATCTAAAAAAATTAAAAGTAACTCATTAATTCATAAAAACAGAGTGAGAATTGTTTTTTTTTTCTTGAAAAGTATATCTCAGAATTCTGAGATAATTAATTCAGAAAAACAAAGCAAAAAACTTTTTTCCATGAAAAATTATCTCAGAATTCTGATTAACTCATTAATAAGTCATTAATTCAGAAAAACAGAGTCGATTTTTTTCTTCAAGTGAATGTAATACGCTTCCGTAGATCTTTCCATTTAAGTGAAGCCTAAATATTTTATTTATTTAATTTAAATTAGGGCTGTGCAAAAATTAATTGCGATTAATCGCATCCAAAATAAAAGTCTGTGTTTACATTATATATTTGTGTGTGCTGTATATAATTATTTTGTATATATAAATACACACACATGCATGTATATATTTAAGAAAATGTGTTATTCATATATAAAATATTTATATTTATATAATATAGATTATGTATTTATAAATATATACAGAATTTAAGCGCAAATAATTCTTAAATATATACATGCATGCATAGGTATTTATATATACAAAATAATTATATACAGCACACACAAATATATTATGTAAACACAGACTTTTATTTTGGATGCGATTAATCGCAATTAACTTTTGCACAGCCCTAATTTAAATGTATTTCAAGCTTAGTCGATCACGCTGCAGTTGCCTACAAGTATAAATTAATGTAAACCTGATGCATGTACATGCATAAACACGTTTGTTTCCTGTCATTGTGACATGTGTGAAACAGCTTTTCTGACTGTTAGTTTGATAGCAGCATGTGTAATGATTGCTGTTGTGTGTGTGTGTGTGTGATAGTTATATGACCTCCTGACCTCACCTATATTTTCTAATAGACACGGCTGTCCAGAAAACCAGACTGGCTGATGGAAGATGGAAGTCTTCAACCGTGGAGGGAAACAGACCATAAATCTGGGTGGCGAGTAAACCACTCGACACCCGTTTACTCAGGTGGGTCCTTTATCATGTGAGGCGTCAAACCTCCTATCCTCACCACACAGCAGCATGGGAAAAACACAGATACTGTATCAGCCAGAAAACAAGACAATGAGTAAACTATCACAGAGACAGGAAGGACATGATCCCAACCCAGAACCCCTAAAAACACAAAAGATACAGGGTGAGATGGATTTCCGCTGCACAAAGAGGTGGAAATGTTGTCAGTACTGAGCAAACAGTTAAAATGTCTTCTTATCTGCCCTTCGCCGTTCAGATTGCGAATGTCAGTCAGTCATTTTAAAGTCAAATAAACGCCCGGAGCCAAGCTAGTGAACTACAGCCTCGTGGATGCTCACTCATTAGTCTGCCGCCAAATCATCATGTATTTCCTTTGGATCAAACTGTTTCTACATCATTCATTTTGTTTTAACTTCAGAGTCTTGCCAAGAATTTGCCGTTCTCAAAGATTAATGTGTCTTATATGGCTGCGTCCCAATTTGCATACTTTTACTATGGGCTACTATGTTCTTCCCTAAGGAAAGCTTCCTGGAGCGTGTATGCCACAACAATATGCAAAACAATAAATTGAAACCACAGACCCTCTAGTTTTAGCATTTAGATAAAGTCATGATAACTCATTTAATTTAACCAGCATTTTTTTGGCATGTTGCATGTACAAACATTTTGGCATGTCTTATAATAAAGGACATGCTGCTGCAAGAATATATAAGAAGTGCCATAGCTGATCTGTACAGGTGGTGCTGGGGAGGAGGAGGGGTAAACAGAAGTTTTCACAATCGCGCAGCAGGGCGATCACAGGCGAAGGTTCGAAATACATGGTTACGTGGATTAGAAAGCTAATGGCATATATATTTATATATTTTACATGTTTTCCTTCTGCTTTTTGACGTCATATACAGGACTGTAGTATGAGTTTGAGGTTTTCTCACTAAACACATTGTCCTCATCTATTTGAATGCAGTTTTCCTCATATGGACTTAGAATTCTCCTCCTTCGATTGACTGGAGATTTATTTTTGAAAAGCCTCTGGGGGGAGGGTTTGCTGGTTTCCCGAATTTGAAACATTTGAAGTATACAACACGGCTCTTGGATCGAGTCTGGTCTGGTTTAAAGGAATCGCCGGTTGGCTCAGGACTTTCAGTGTTTAATGACTCACAGATGGGCCCTGCTGGACCCCATCGGGCCACTCAAACTGGGTCACCCGACAACACATTTGCTTCTTGATCTCACTGTGTAATTTACTCGCATACACAGGAACAGACTGTGGTGAACAAAGGCTATTATGTCCTCCAATCACTTTAATACAGCAAGAATTAAACCCGATACTGGATTCAATAGTTGTTTTCTCTTACTTATCATACTGTGTTGTATCCTGGCCGAATGCAATGATTGAACAAACATTTTTTGGTCCTGTAATGTCAAATTAAACTCCAAAACTCATTAACTTTACATTACATTTCTGATGTATATTAAAATTTTTGGGCCGTCAAACTATTAATCGCATTCAAAATAAAAGTTTGTGTTTACATAATATATGTGGGTGCACTGTGTATAATTATTTTATATATATATATATATATAAACACACACACACGCTTGTATTTAAGAAATTGTTTCATGTATATAGATTTATGTATAATTTAAATTTATATTATATATACATATTTTATATAGAAATAATATTTTTTTCTTAAATATACATGCATGTGTGTGTATTTATATATATATATATATATATATATATATATATATATATATATAAAATAATTATACACAGTGCACCCACATATTATTTAAAGACCAACTTTTATTTTAGATGCGATTAATCGCGATTAATCGTTTGACAGCCCTAATTAAAATGCAATTTGATTTGGCACAATGCAGTTTATTCACGCATTATTACCTACATTATTACTAGAAATTTACTTCAATAATTAAAAAAAATGCACCCAATCGCTATAACAACTCCATGCAGCACGACTGTAACGTGTTAGGTGTTTAAAATCTCTCTTCATACTTTTCATTTTTTGACTATTTTTCATCTGTAGCCTATTGGTTTTGGAGATGGATTTTCAAAAAGTAACTCAAAGAGGCGATAAAAGTTTTCGGCTACAACAGTTCTTAGTCTGGAGAGACATTACACCACGCGACTGTTGTCTAAAGAAATACTGCTTGTCAGGTCACACTTTATTATTTTAAAGTATGTGAAATAGCAGACATTACTGTAATGTGAGTAGTGTATAGCGGTTTTAAACGCTAAAATGTTTTATGAGTTTAAAGCTACCATTAGCATCATTAATGGACGGTCATAAATTGTTTTTGTAATGTCATGCTAAACATCAAACAATCCCTGAGCGGGAATAAAACAAATTGGTGCTGTTGATTCACAACAACAATCTGAAATCACTAGACCTTTTATTGCCTGTAAATCTGTGATTGTGAAGTGAACTGACTGCACTTGCAGACGGCTTCAGTTTCACTAATGAGATGAGACTCCGTCTCTATAACGGACTAAAGGGTCTTTTTTCTTCTTTTTTGGCTTTGTGGAATAGAATACTTGCTTACTGCTATGCATATAGTGCTCAAAAGAAATGTTTATTACTCAGAATTTGCTCTTTTATAGCTCACGAGACTTGATGGAGTTTTCAGTCATGATTTATTTAAAATATTTCTATCATGTTCGTCTCAGATGTTTCCTTGGAATTCCGTAAGATGGTGACTATTTAAGACAATTTTTGGAAAGGGGAATGAGTATTACATACAAATAGTAAAAGTAAAAAGCTAAAATGAATGCGGATAGTAGCTCAGATCAGATAATTTGTTCTAGGGAGAATTGGATGAGAAATGTTTGAGTTCATAGACTTTTGCAGACTTGTCAAATCTGAGCACAGTTTGAGACATTGCTGAGATCTCTTCTGAAACACTGTTATTTGATTTGTTTTTTTTTGGATAAAAATATATATATTTTTTGCTCTCCTTATTGATGTCTAGGTGTAACAATTGACATTTCATTTGTGATTTATTTACTATGGGTGCCTCATATTATTAAAAAATGTAGGGATTAATGTTTCATGACCATATCATGTTGCATGTTTAATAGAATATTTAAATGTCATATTATTTCATAGTGCTTTATTGGTACATGATGCTGTAATTCATCATTCTCTTTTGTTGTGTCAATTATGTCTTTCTGTTTAACATTTTTAATTGTTGAAAGGGAAAAAAAAGATTTTGGATACACGCTAGGCTAAATGATGACAAAATTGATACTGTTCAACATATGATATCATATTTTCCCATTGAGATGTTTATTTTTTACTATTGATTTTTTTTTCTTGTTTCACACCATTTTTACCATGCTGTAACTCCATTTTAGATCTACATCTCATGTCTCTCTTTCTTTTATTCTACTACTTATTTTTGTAATGTTGGGTCATTGTTTTGTTTCGTGTTGTTACTGTTAATTTCTTTATTTTTGCATAGCAAAGGGTTTTGTATGAGTCCATAAGGAAATCTTGATTTTAGGTGTACTGTAAATGATTTGCATGCTATCTTAAACCGCTGATGTTCGGTTGACTCATCGCCAGGTGTGTTTTACTCTCGTTTGCGTCTTTCTCTGCAGGTGTTGTCTCCGTCTACACTCTCATTTACGAGACCCACATAAATCCAAGTGTGTTTATCATTTCCATCCAATCAGGAGACACTTTTATGAACAGGTAAGAACAGGGCAGAAACTCCACACAGGTGTACAGTCAGAAAGAGGGCAGAGGTTCACGGGAGGAAACGCAGAATCAGGACCACATGTAGATGCAGTCATCACGGCGGATCAAAGCCCGCCGAACTCACAGCCGAGATCAAAAGGGGCCGGGTTACGCTCGCGTGAGCCCTACAGGGGCTGAGGTGGACTGGACCGCATTAGACATCTGAGCCGAGGGCTTCCAAAACTAACAAGAAAGCTAAATAGAGGAGTGGGGTGATTCAGTAAGACAGTCGTACCTCCAAAATACTTTAGTTAGACTAGACACCATATTTAAGGAATAGCTCACCCATAATTTAAAAAAATGTACTCACCCCAATGTTGTTCCAACCCTGTAAGACTGAAAACACATGGAAATGATCAGGCAGAATGTATATGCCACACAACGAAGGTGCAGGGTTTTTTGTACAACAAAGCTCCAAAAAAATCACAATAATAGTGCCATAAAAGTAGTCCAAACATAAATTCAAAATTCACGACTGCACAGACTCAAGATGTCAGCGCCATATTTGAACATTGGCGGCTTCATTTTTCGACAATGGAAGACAGTGAAGGTGCGTCGTCCATCTTTTTTTACAGTGTACGTTATCTACTCTAACCCACATCTCTTAAACGTCCAGGGGTGCATTTCCCAAAACCATCGTTGGACAACTATGATCACAATTTCTATTGAACTCCAATGGTAACGAAGGAACTTGCGACCATAGTTGGATTTGGGAAACGCACCCCAGGATGTTTCACACACACATCCTCGTAAATGAGTAACAGCAGAAGTGTGATGACTTCTTTGTTATCTATGAAGACTTCACACCTAACAAACCGCAGATTCACATGCAGGAATCCGCTCAGGTTTGCTGGAATTCGAGAATCAACACTTCACATTCTAGAAATAACATCCTTGAATAAAAGAAAACTAAACCGCAGTGACCTGAGAGGCCTGTTATTGGAGACGCAAAACTTCAACGAGTCAAAGCCATCACGTACAACAACCAAAACACCCGTTAAATATTTATTATCTTAAAGTCTCTTGTTTATATGGAGGCCTAATCAAATTTAAAAGACCTATTTTCCCATCACAAAAAGTCATAATTACCACACCGTTTCTATGTACACACCTCGTAAATGTTGTTCGCACTGCTGATTTTCCTCAGTCTCATTTTGTTTGTATTATTTGTGGTTGTTTTTTTATGAAGTGATGATTAGATTGTTTGGAACATTCAAGCATGATCTTAACGATATATGGATGACTTCTCGAGTTGGATTTTTTAAATGTATTAAAACTTGCGCATGTGCCCTAAATCAGTCGAATAGGGAAAGGTTTAAACAGAACAGGCAGTGTGCTGCAGTCTAGGACAAAACAAGACTTTGTGTAGCCTTTTATTTTTTCGGAAAAAGTGCCAGAGCCGTAATGCAGTCCAGACGCTCTCTTTTTTTTCTTCTCCTCCCTGTGTCCTGCATCGCTACTGACCAGCTTCAAACTTCTCTGTTTCTTACAACAATAAATGGCTGCCACTCAGATGGTCCTGATCTACCATTCCAGCCCACCCAAAATCTCAGACCTGGCTGTGAACTTGACCCTGACAGCGCGGCGGAGTCTTCCCCAGACCCACGCTGAGATTGAGGTGCTGTTGTTTGACGTGGTTGTGTAAGTGAGATATTTAGACCTCTCTCTTACTCTCTCTCTCTCTCTCTCTCTCTCTCTCTCTCTCTCTCTCTCTCTCTCTCTCTCTCTCTCTCTCTCTCTCTCGAGAATGAGGTACAGATGGATGACAGAAAAGAGGTGAACTGTGTTTATGTGTAAGCAGGAACTCTTTTGCTATTTTGTCAAATCCAGCTAGAGCAGCTTCTAACGATTCATGTTCATTAGCTGGTCTAAACGAGTCTAAATGGTTGATCAGCTTGACTACCAACTGGTTGACCTGGTTGACCACCTTGGACCAGCAACAAACTGTCTAAAATCACAGCTTATTTTTTTAAGTTCTATAAACCAGTTTAACCACCGTAGTATGAATACAGGAGATGGTCCAGGCTGGTGATTTATGGTTATTAGCTTGTCCAGAATGGTCCATCAGTTGGACTACACCTGGTTTCCACCATAGGCCATCTTTGTCTAGATGTAGACTTATAGACTAGCAACCCAGCAAACAAATTTAGGTTCTGGGAACGTTAGTTTTTGGTTCTCAGAACGTTCCTTGAACTTTCCCTTAAAGGTGCCATATTTAATAATTGAGGTAAAAATATCCAAAAAATGAGCTACACGCATCAAAAGAATGAGAAGAAATAAGTGCAATGATGTCATTAAAAAACTGACAAGTTATAGCGCTGCCAAGATATAAACCTAAATTAGCATGCTAAATTACTAGCCCCGGCCCGGCAGGTGTTGTAATACCAGTTTCGGCCATGGGAGGCGGTATGCGGGCAGCCAACATTACCACCAGCCAAACTGCAGTACACGAGTAAGTCGGGCCAGCTTGTGTGTGTACTTGAACCTGATGTCAGTCGTGTGGAAATACAGCCCACTACTACATTTCAGTTCAGGGAAGAGTTCAAAAAATGATTGGTCGACATTATGCATGAGGAATACATTTTGGTAAGTTGTAGCATACTGTATCTTTCAACAGTGTTCATGTTCTTTTTCCATTGGCTAGTGGAGATGATCGGTTCACATGCGCTAGGGATCTGTGGTGTAACATTTACATGCGGCAAAACGGTATTTATTGTTTGAATTGCGTAATAAAATTGACAGAATCTGAGAGCTTAACTAACCTGCTTGCTAAGTGTCAATTGCATGTGTCCCACGGTGAATTCGTGAGAGTTGGCAGCTCTGAATGGCACTAGCTTGATCAACATCAGCGAATGCTGTCTGTCAAATTAATTCAAACTAACAATAAAAGTGTAATATGAACAAAACGAATACCGTAAACTTAAAATAATAGCCTAGGCTTTTATTTTCCCATATCGTCGAAATGCACCAGCTTGTTTTTGAGACAGGCGTCTATGAGGCGGTCTTCATAATTTAGTGTTGATGTTGTTCATTGAGTCTCTGATCTCTAAAAATCTCCAAATGCTCCACGTGAAACTGTGGTCTTCCAACCTTTTACTATCGTGTCAAATGATTTGAATAATATGCACGAGGGAGAGAGAGCAAAACAGTGCTCGCTTGTGTTGTTTGAAGACGTAAGTGCGCGCACTCACTTTCTGGAGGTATACTGCCCCCATCTCTTATGGAATATGGAATATGATTTGATTTTATGTGCCAGATGGCACCTTTAAAATTAAGGGAACGTTTCCGGAACATTCTCCTAATGTCATAAAAATGGAACCTAAAAATAACCTTCATGGAACGTTCCTATAACGTTCTTGTTTGGTTCCCAAAAAATAACCTCAAGGGACCATTCGGGAATGTTAGGGGAACGTTCTGTGTTTGCTGGGAACAAACCAGTTGATACATTCCAAGAAACAGCTTGACCACTGCTTTTTTTGCCCATTGTTTTTCAACGACATAGTTAAGACCCAAGCTGATCAACTGGACTAAAATGATAGCCTTTGTTTGGACCATCTTAAATGAGCAGCTTGGACATGGTGGACCATTTTGGACTTGCGACAGACCTCTGAAAAAACGTTTTGTCCTGGTTTTCAGAGACAAAGATCTGCTCAAAAACAATGTGATGTTTGAAGGACAGTGTGTTTAGCCATTTTCTCCACTAAACGATGGAGAAGAAAAGAATGTTCTAACAAAACAAACCAACGTCTTGGACAGAATTTTTTAAAACACAGTTGAGAGACAAGTTTATTCTTACGCTTGTCAAACTGTACCTGTTCTCTGAAGAACTGTCCGAGAACTTTGTGTCTGGAATGCAGGGAAGCATTTCTCTCCCTCTTTCCTCTCTCTGGTACAGAGTTTGATCTAAAATTAGGTTTATTTAAGGGTTTGTGATCTTGGCCAAATGTGCTCTGACATTAATTCGAAACAGCTCGGCCCAGGTGGGAGGAGGAAAAGAGGGGCCCGCGGTCTGTAAATAAGAGCCAGTCCGTTTTTATCATCTTCTCTGTCTTTTGGAAAGTCTTGGATTGAAATTCCTCCCTGCTTGAGCCTAATGCTCCTGCCTGACATCATTAAGGAGGAATGCACACCGTACGCTCTCTGTTTCCCTCCATTTCATGTTTTAATTCCCCTCTTTCCCGAATGCCAATCTGGCCGTGCTTTCATCATGTGAGGAGGGACGTTCAGACATGAGGCGAGTATGAACACCCCCATTCATTGGGCCGAAGCCTGGCACACACTCAGGAAGCTCAGACTGTTTTTTGGCTTCATTGTACCTGCAGACGCTGTAGCTGTCAAGATTTTCACTGACCTACTTTCTGCCAGTGGTGTATATGAGTTATTAGAGGCGCCCGGGGGGCTGAAATTTTTCTCTGGACGTATGCAGGGCTCGCCTTTCTCCTCTCGTGCTCAGCGCCGCCTTTGTCTCTGCAGAGAATGATATAAATCAGCCAACGGCTGTGAGGGAAGAATGAAGCTCTGTGGAGTCTTCGAGGGGGTGTGGAGCAGAGCTGCTGAATCCAGTGGTTTCAGTGTCTGTGGATTAATATCTTCCTGCTGATAGGGGAGCCATGCTTTATCTGAACGTCCAGATCCTTCTCAGGTCAGCAACAAATAAATGAGTCCGTCAAGAGGACATTTAGGGATGGTATCGAACACAGATAAAGCATTGTGCTAGGCGTGCAAAGATTTAAAGGGAAGTTCACCCTAAAACTAACATTCTGTCATTATTTATTCACTCTTATGCCACGTTCACACCGGACACGAATAGCGCGTCAAATTCGCGTCTACCGCGTCTAGTTTGATGCTTGACCACGTTGTGTTAATTCACGTGTCAAGAGCGAAACTAACACGTGTAAAATCAAAAGTTTGAAGACGCGCGTCAAAATCGAAACCCGTTGGCCGCCATATTTTTTTATGTTGATCGAGCATTCATCAAGAGATTCACCGCACTGTATTTGCTCTGGAGAGCAGAACAGCGGCGTGGGGATCATCGCTGCCGTATTTGTGTCCACCGGACCCCTCAGAGGCGAACCGTTTGACGAGTTTCACCATTTGCTCGCTCCAGGAGCTGCGACTGGATGACCGCCGCTGTCAGCGGTATACTTGCGCCTGTCCCGCGCCCAGTTTGATGACCTGTTGTCCCGCATGACATGAACTTATGCATGTGTATGTTGGTTGTCTTTACATCATCATCTAGATATGGAATGAATAACATTCGATACAAAATGAACATGTCTTGTAGAAATAAAGTTTTAAGTGATAAAATATTTGCTTTGTTGTGCATAAGAATCCCACCATGCATTTAGTCATATTACAAAATAATTTATTGAAACATCCAGATATTTCACCACGTGAGCATGCAGCTAGGCTCCTGATTGGTTAACGCGGGGCGAATTGACGGCAAAGTTCACATTTTTCAACTCGGGCGGCAGGCACGAATTTGCGTGAGTGCAGAAATAGCACCAACTAAATCATTCGCACTTAACGCGCCAGACGCTCAATTCGTACAAACTTGACGCGCGAATGAGGCGTATTCGTGTCTACCGCGCCGCCCTCTACGCCTCATTTGTGCCGCAGGAATTTTTTTGCGCGTATAACGCGTCTTTGCATTGACTTAATATTGAAATCATTCGCACCTGACGCGCTATTCACGTCCGGTATGAAGTAGCATTGTCATTCCAAACCCATATGACTTTCTTTCTTCAAGAGAACACAAAAAGGCATTAGGAATGGAATATGGAATCCTTTCCATACATCCTTATCCCGAGATTACCAGAGTCAGCTGGATCCGGGCCATATCCAGATCAGATGGTGGACGTGCATCTAGACACGACCACAACGCAGCCCTGAATGACAGCAGAGACCATGTCAAGATAATCCTTTGTGAAGACTTCGTCGACAGTACACTTAAAGATGAACTGAACTGAAATCTGAGAAAAGGTGATATAACAGATGTATTTTATTTATTCTCATTGGTACAATTTTTAAAATGGCAGAATTTGTTAAAAGGGATAAAATGGTACATTGAAAGTGTTGTTTTTGTTACACGGGCGCCGCCATGTTGGATTTCAACGTTCGACTACGTCACTGGCATGGTAAGCCACTCCGTTGCCTACCCGCACCAGCAGAACAGCCGTAGCTTGTAAACAGTCTGAGGCTAGCTGACATGGCTGAGGAAACAGATTTTTTAGCGACACACTATTTAGAGATGTGTACTTTCGTCAATGAGTACATGAAACGTCTGACAATGCACGAAATGTTTTATTTAAGTTACAAGTTCAATGCATCACGTTAACGTTACTCGAATCCTTGATATTCGGGTGAGGGGGAAAAGATCCCTGATGTATAGTTCACTGTAAAGGATGGGATTTTCTCCTTGCTAAATGCACCCTCGCCCATAGAGTGAACTGCCAGTACGCTGTTAATCTAAACAATCTGAGAAAAGTGTAACAAGTTAGCCCAGCCGTCACCTATTCGTAAAATACCCTGCTACTTATGGGGCGGCCCAGCGTCTCAGCTCGGACATCCATTAGAGACAGCATAGCCTCCTTCAACACGTTTCTCTCACCGAACAGCATCCGAAATGAACGGTGCATGGTGATGCATTTTTCGCCGATCAATAAATGTCCATGTTGACCTCTCTGCAACAGATCGTCTCCGTGCAGTGTCTATGCTCCACAGCGCTCGCGCCCACAGTCACTTTCCCCCAAACGATCCTGTACTGCAAGTGAAGCCTGAAACTGATCGTCCTCCATGTGGTGGTAGTTAGACACTACCGGCCTGTCCCTCACGGGCTCAAATGCGTAATCCATGCCGTTAAAAGCGCTCATTTTCGTCTGGACCTATGGCGCTCCGCGGGTCCTACCATGCCAGTGACGTCATCGGAACTGCCAGCGCTAACAAGCGCAATTTTGCGTTGCTTAAAAAAGCTATATTAATATATATTTTTTAAAAATGTTTAGTGTAATTTACTTTTAATTGTCATAAACAACACGTTTTCAACGTCGATATTTTTCAGTTCAGTTCATCTTTAACTCACCTTATAAAAAAGGTGACTTGACTTTACAAAGTGAATGGGGACATAAAAGTGTCACTTCTTGTCATTGTTTAGTTGTGTGACTTCAGTTTTTCTGTCACCGAATCTCCATTAGTGCAGCACTGGTCTTGCTTAGACCTGAAGCTACACATGTTAAATCATTTAAAGTATATAAAGTCAAAAACTGACCCACTGACTAGTTCACTACTTTGCTGGGTGACTAGTAAATGGAAATACTCATTAAAACATTTATTTGTACACAAAGTACCAGTTCAGCTCAGTAATAAAGACTGTTCCACATAATATAAAAGCAGATGACCTTCCGAGCTCCTGTGGTTTTTCCCAATAAAACACAGCATTGCATAACCTGTCCACCTGTTGGTATTTATCTTCTCAATTTCTGTCATTCCAGTGCATAATACATAATGCAGTCAGCCTCAAGGGAGAGACTTGTCTTGTCTACATGTAGATGCCATGACATATACTAAACATGGCCTTTGCAGCATTTCACAAGGTAGGACAGACATTCACACAAAGGTGTTTGTGGCTCAGGGGTTAGGCATTAGGGACAAGGATGTTTTTATCAGATTTCACAGAGGAGGCCATAGAGAGCGACCGAACATGTCCAGACATGCAATCAGTGTTCACTACATGTTTTCAGCATGTAAACCTTCATTACATAAGAGGGCCTCATTCTTACAGAGTGATTCACTTGTTCTGGGACAAAAGAGTGTTAGCAGCTTCTTAAAACATGAGGTGAACTCATTTGTAGACCTGCAGCTGTGGAGAAAGGTTCGTTTGGAGCAGGTGTGGATGCACTAGAGTCTAGACGCCGGAGGGCATGCGACCAGTGAGTAGTCAAAATAATGATAGGATATGAGATGCGTGTTCACTGGCAGGATGACATGTTCACGTAACATTTTACACAAGCACGCACACTTGTTGATTTTTTTGGCGAACACTGTGTCTGCTTCATCTTACTCTTGGAAGTCCATACACAACCATTCAAAAGATTGAAATACAGCAAATCAGAGTTGTGATTTGTACTAGAAGGCAGTAGAAGGTATTTTTCCAACTTGGAAGCTTTTCCAGAAATGTCGGTGTATGACATGAAAATGGCAGCTTCCATGAAAAAAAGTTGCTAGTTGATAAGACCTGTTCAACAAATGTTTGCAGACAGAGACAAACAAGGCAAAACAAGGCAAGTTTCTAACATTACATAGCATAATTTATGCATATTATATTACTTTTTGTGTTGACTGCAAAGCTATCGGCAGCACTGGTATTTTTGTCTTCCGGGCACAGGGCAATGGAACACCTTTGAGATATCAATTAGGTAAATCCCATATCTGACATTTTGAGATTATCTATAATATTTTGAGATGGCAATTAGCAATATACCATATCTGACATTAGATGTATTATTAGAGGGGCGGTTTCACTGGAGCAATCTGAGGTTAAGGGCCAATCTCATTTCTCTGTCTTACCCCTACCCCTTTGTCTGCGTTTTCCCCTTGCCCCTCGATACCGAGTGAAAGAGGGTAGGGGTGAGAACGTTCCTCTAAGAAATGAAACACCACTCGATTACCGTTTGCGTCATCTTCCCTTGCCGCTATAGCTGTCAACAGGCATCAACAGAGGCGACAAGCGTTGACATGCCGGTAAACAAACGAAGATGCCGTCGTTATTAATTGCCTGGGCTCTCTCTTTGCACGCTTGGGTGCCATCCGAAGAAAATTGTTTCTCAGACGCGTATGACTGCTTACGGATCAAATGTTACGTATGTTTCATTGTATTTAACGGCCACGCAAAGTTCATAAAATAATATAAGGATTATCAGATAGCTTAGCTCGACAAATAGCGCATAGCGGTTTACTACCGATTCAAAACAAAAATATTACTATTAAAACCGCATGAACAACATTTTATTAAAAGTATCATAAAACTTGAGTGTCATAATTCTGACATTTGTGCAACTGCTTAACAGTTCGACGTTCAGCCATAATAAAAAACTTGATGCCGGCACTTTTTTTACCCCTCTCTTTCAAGTGTGGTCCTCCGCAAACTTCGTTTCAAGGGCTATGTAGCCCTACGCCTTGGCCCTAGCCCTTAATCAAAATGAGAATTGGGACACCACTTCCCCTCATATGAACGTGCAAAACCGAGGGGAAGGGGTAAGAGTAAGGGGTATGGCAGCCAAGTATTTCATTCAAGGCACAACTGTGATCAAACTAGAACCTTTGAGTTTTAGCTACTAAACCCCTACACGACTGTGGCCTGAAAGCATTGTTTAGATTATATGTCCATTTTCAATGGGATTTTCCTGTTTTGTAAAATCTGGCGTGCTTGAATCAACCCTCAGACCCCAAATCAAATTTTACTCAAGGCGCATCAGCAATGGCATAAAACCACATGGACATCTGCATCTGAGGGGAAGCAAAACCACCCGACAATCACACCGCTGTTATATGGGAGCCAGTCCCCAGAGGGCATTTGGGTTTGTCTGCCCTGTTTTCAGTACAGCAGTGTCAGAGGCTTGTTGAAAGCAGTGGCATGCGGTTTCTATGCTGTCCCAGCCGTAGCTTTGAAATACCAGCCCCACCGCAGGCTATTTTAGGGCGAGCCACAACCATGCTTGCTCGCTGCCCAGATACTGTCGTTCTCCTGGGGCCCGTGTCACATCGTTGGTACTCTTTGCATCCCCAAAATTGCAAAGTGGTGAACCAATTGCATTGTGAGCTTCCGTCAGAAGGCTTTGGCACTGAGTCTCTTGAGAAGGTTCATGCGTTGAAGAGTTTGACTTGTCTGCAAAGAGTCTGAATGTTGAGACAAATCCTCTTGGAGGTTTCCAGTTGAAGAAAGTACTGATTCTTTTTATTCTAAAAGTGTTAAATACTGCTTCACACAGTTCTCTGCAAAACCTAGGGTGTTAACATTCGGCTTGTTTGGTTTGATTAAAATGAATCCTGGTGCGATTGCTTTGTTAGTGCGGCTCATTTGAATAAGTGGATTCGAACCCTGGTGCGCACAAAAAACAAGCGAACCGAGGCCCATCTTTTGATCCACTTCCAAACAAACTCTGTTGCAGTTCGAATGAAATATGAACACAACATATACCAAAGATATGTAAACAAACCAAAAATGGGACATGATGTCACAAGATGCGACCCTAAAAAGGACAGAATGCTTAATCGCAATCTTTCCAATCACAATTTACAATTTTTTTAAGCTCTTCACGAGTTCTCAGCTGGTTAAAATACCACCATATGTAGGGTAGACACATATTTAGTGCATTTAGGCCAAACACAGCATTGTTTTGGATGTTCGGTAAGTTTCTTCGCAAAATATACGTCAAAAAAGCCGACCAATCAGGTTGTGAACATAACCCTATGTCTTTAGTTTTGTATCTTTAGATTTGGTGTTAAAATTCCAATTTAAAATCTAAACAGACCAGGACATAATGTTTTTTTTTTTGTTTGATCCGGACTAAACAAACCAATCAAACTGAACTACAAGTGTGAACACACCCCTAACCCTTCATTTGGCTTATCTAGCAGATGGTGTTTGGCCAAACAATGATTATATTATTTGGCCATTGTCATTTTGCTTTATTATAGAAACAAAAACCATTTAGTTTTGTTGGTCAACGGACACTGCTATTATAAATGGAAGCGTCTGATGGCAGAGGATTTGATGTAGATCCTGAGTGTCACTGACAAATACGTATATCTAGTAGAGTTTTATCCACTAGCCCATGGCAACATGGACACAAAGTTTGGTCCTACTCACCCAGGTCATAGCAATGATCTGGTAAAGATAATTTTTGTGGACTAAACTCTCTAATTCTTGGGTCTATCTTGACGGTAACACTTTATTTTGATGGTCCCTTTTGAACATCCTGTTGACTATAAGTAACTCAACTATCTCTCATTTGAGTATCAGTAGACTGTCTGCTTAATATCTGCTAACTCTTTATTTTGATGCTCCTCCAACAGACAATCTACTGACTATAAGGCCGTGTGTCCACCAAAGCGTTTTTCCACACGCCTGGCGTATGTTTTCAATTGTTTTCAATGGGAGCGCCGCGTTTTTTAAACGGCATGAGCGTACCGAGGCGCTGAGCGTTTTTTTCACGCTGAAGCGCCGAGCGCCCGGCGTTTTTACTGGTCGCTGGGAGTTGAAAAATGTTCAACTTTTTCACTTTTTACCCAGCCATCCAATCACAGTGGAGGAGGGGCGGGACTAATACCACACCGACCAACTGTCAACATTCAATCTGCTGCGGATATTCTGTATCATAGCAACGAAACGTCTCAACGGAAAAAAACGCTCTCAAGCGCCCAAAGCACGGCGTCTTCAGCAGAGCGTCTAGCGTTTTCAGCTGGCTAAAAACGCTTTGGTGGACACATGGCCTAAGTAACTTTGCAACTACATGTCAACTTATTCTAACCCTAAACCTACCAGTCAACTAATACTCAACTAACACTCTAGTGAGAGTTAGTAGAGATGTAGGTGCAAAGGGATCATCAAAATAAAGTGAAACCATCTTGTCTCCTGTCAAGGTAAGGTCTTGTCTTGTGATCCATATAAACACTTCCTTCTCTTCTTCCCTCTTTCTTCAGGTCGCACTGGGGCATTGAGATGAGCGCCATGGTGGCGCCTGGGATCTTACATAAGCTTCCAATCTCTTCACACATCAGCGCTGAACAAAGGTAGATCCCCTCCATGTTTTGGATTTTCCACCCTCATCCAAAGATTAGATGCAAGTCAAGCTTGAGTAGAGCAGACAAGAAGGAAAAATGTTTACGAAGGCCAAAAACTGTGATACTGGATTCTGGTAAATGTGACTCGTCACACACACATTCATAAGTGGCTTGCTTTGAAATTTGACTTATAATACATCCAAAGAGTAGAGTGTCAGTTGAGGAAAGGCACAGTGAGGGAGAGATGGAAGAAGAGAGAGAGAGAGAGAATGAGAGACAGTAATCATTACAGGACTTAAAATAGAATAAT